>NW_005054381.1:2881468-2882843 GCF_000277835.1 Geospiza fortis | reverse complement strand
TCCCCGGCGACGCCGGCTCTCGCCATCGCCGCTCCTCTTGCCCCGTGCCACGTGCTCAGAGGCTGCTGGGAGCTCAGAGGCATATTTTAAACAAACAAACTGAAAAAAAAATTTAAAAATCCTAAATTGTGAGTCTCTCCTCCGGCAGATAAATCCAGAACGATCAGCGAAACAGGCTGCAAGCAAGAAGTCAGTTTGGGTGCACAGGGGGCATTAGGAATTCCTCGGTCCCACCGAGATGAGGCACGGGAAGGTCTCCCCGCAGATGCGGAGGCCTCCTGTCTCCTGGCCAAGAGTTATGAAGACCCACAGGTTCAAAACATCCATCCCAAATACCCTCCAGAGACACCGCACCTTCTTGCTAGCATTTCCCACAGCATAAGCACAACCTTGAATGTTATCTGCACCGATTGGTATCCTTCCCAGAAATTAGGCAGGCGGTATTCCTTGAATTTATGGCGACAAGAAGGCTTGCTCCAGTACTGTTCCCTTCCAAATGAAGATGATCCCTTCCATCTTCCTCATGCCAGAAATGCTTCATTCTCAGAAATCCATGCTCACAGTCTGACTCCGAGTGGAGTTCTCAAAAATAATTAATAAAGCACAGAGCTCCTCTTCATGGCTGGAAGTTCCCAGGGAATAAAAAGGTCCCCAAACACTGCCAAAGTTTAGACACGAAGCCCAACAGGTATCAGGCAGAAAGTTACGGCGTATCTGGTTTCTCTCGCACTATTTCTGTGCGCGCCCCAGTTCCGGTATGACCACTTCCAAGCACACGTTAAGAAGATCCTGACTCAAGGCCCCACGAAATAAAATAGAAAGCTCCACGGTCTGCCCAAAGGTCACATGAAACGCATCGACGAGTCTTCATAACTGGGAGAATTAAGACAGAAAGTGTTTTTGATTAAACTGAAGTTACAGTGATCGCATGGCTCTGGAGAGAAAAGAGGATATACAAGAAAAAAATAACTTTGCAAACCTGTTAGGCAGTGAGCCTGCTGGAGTCCGCAGGGGCCGGGCCGGGAGGGAATCCTGCTGTAAATCCCAGGCAAAAGTTATTTCCAGTAGCTTAACAAAACCGTGTGGCTCTCTCTGATGATGTCTGGGTTCGGTCTTAAAAGAAATAGAATTGGAATTTCTAACCAAAGAAAGTATTAAAAAAAGAGGAAAACTGTCTCTTGCACACACGCAGCAGGCAGGTAGGTGCAACCGGAGCTCCACAGCCCGAGAAAGGATCCAGGGAGATCAAAGGGAGAAAATTATAGCAGACAGAGAGCTCCCAAGGCAGGCATGGCTGAAAGTGAAGTGTCCGCATGTAATCGCCCGACCTGCGCCAGCCCCCCCGCGCGCTCCGGGAAGGCTTCCAAAGCGCGGC
>NW_005054381.1:2867078-2880717 GCF_000277835.1 Geospiza fortis | reverse complement strand
GGGGTCGCGCCCGCTGCTCCTGGAAAAGGGGCCCCAGGAAAGCGAACTGGTCAGCAAGCATGGTTGTGACACCCCGGAGTCACTCACGGAAATGAATAAATGATGCCAACGAGAAGTCGGTCCCCTCTTTTGTAAATTTGTCGCTGTGCTGAGGGTTATTTGTCGTGACAGCCACAACTACTGAAACACGACACATGTTTTCAACTACAACACTCGATCATCTGCAATTTAAAACACAGAGAAAATGCAATTCAACACCCATTTCTATTAAAAAACTTACTGCAGATTCAGTATAAAACGTCAAGTTATCTATTTAAATATCTATATACTTGTCTAAATATCAATACATCTATGAAATGTCAATATATCTACAACTATATATATATAACCATATAAGTAAATCTAACTATATACACATATATCAATATAACTATATATAAAAATATAACTATCCTATAACTAAAGACATATATAACTATAGCTACATACACATATATAAATATAGCTGTGCACACATATAAATATAACTATATACACAGGGAGCCCAGCTGGCAGCTGCTGCACATTTTCACATGCTCTCTCTTGTTCCTTCCTTTCCAAAGCACCCCCACTTGAAAGGCACATCTGCCAGCAGATGGAGATCTAGGAAGAAGAAGGAATGCTGAGTAAATCTGGGGCCTTGTGTGTGTCCCCTGGAACACACATGGCGGGTCTGCTCCTATCAGGGACTAAAAAATACAGCTCCAACTTGGGAATTTGAGGCCTGCAGTTCAAAGTACAGGAATCCTTCTAGTTCTTCAAGCTTTAAATGTAAAACAACAACAACAAAACAAATTATCAGCCAAGTCCTCCCATGCTCCAAGATCTTTGCCTTCCCTTCCATGGGTACCAGCTGCCCACCGTTAATTAATCTAAAGGCTGGCAGGACCTGCAGGAATGTCCCACGTGGGACACACACACCTTCCCCAATCCATGAAGGGCTTGACTCCCTCAGTATTGCCGAGGCTGGTGCTAAGATCCTACGGAAAACTTGAGGTGTGACAGAGAGCACAAACAAGAGGCTCCTTTTTTTTGTAAATTATCCTAATTCAGGGCAATATAGGGATATTTCCAATGTCTGGTCAAGAAAGTGAACACACACCCTTAAGTCCCCACAGCAGCCCTGGGAATGGCACCCAGGAGAGCTTTAATCTCTCAGCAGAGACATTCACATCTGAGGCAAAGAACTGCAGCCCTTGTTCTTTCTCTGTACTGACAAAGACACTTCATTCTTCCTTAAATGTTTCAAACTGATGGGCGTTATGAGCTGAATTATTAACTAGCACCATTATCTGGAATCTACAAACTCCCCTTTGAAGTGAGCAACAGCTCTTCCAACTCCACCACCAGCTTCTGGATGCACAGCTGGGAGGGAAACAGCTTCCTACAAGGCCGAAGGTGGCTTTGGCTCTAAAATGTATCCAGAGGGCTCCTGGTGTCCTCTTATGTCTCACTAATCTGTGGACATTTATGTTTCTCTTTTCATTACTAGATTAGAGAATTGTTTGCCCTCAGATGTTCTGCTCCTGGTTTTTCTCATGTACTTCAGCATAGATATCAGCAGGCTGGTACAACATTTATTTTGTGATTTGAGATGAAATATTTGGACTTCTACATCAACTTCATCGGTTTCGTGGGTTTTTTCCCAGTTATTTCCAGAGTCATCTCATTACTCAGTGTTTCCCTTAGAGCACTGTTGACTTCAGCAAACACATCTGTGGACATTGGCTCCAAATTGTGACATCCAGGTTTCTGAAAACTCCCAGAACTTCAGGTTTTAAGTACTAATTTAATTAATACCTTTTTAATGGAAGAGGAATTAGTGTTAGCATCTCTGCAGAAGTGTGTTGGTAAAAACACTAAGAGGCTGTACAAGTGTAATATCTTAACTGTAATATTTGAGGATTCACACTGCCATCAATAACTAAACTATTCGTATCTCCTCTTTCTTTAATAGTCTCAAAGTAGTTTTCTTGGCAATCTCTTAAAAAAGTCAAATCTCTTTTTTACCAAGGGAGAGGAAATTGTTTCCACTAGGTTTTCCAGCTGAATCTGTCCCTTCTAGAGATTCAGTCAGATGCTGAGTGTCTGAATATTCCCAGATCACACTGATGTTCTCCTTTAAAAAAAACTGAAAAAATAAAAAAGGAAGGCGGGAAGGCAGGAAGGCAGGAAGGCAGGAAGGCAGGAAGGAAGGAAGGAAGGAAGGAAGGAAGGAAGGAAGGAAGGAAGGAAGGAAGGAAGGAAGGAAGGAAGGAAGGAAGGCTAAACATCACTCAATATTTCCCTGTAATGACTTTAACATAAAATAATAACTATTCTTCTCCACCCCAAAAGGGCATCTAAGCTGAGGTGAACACTACCTGGATATGTTCCATAATACATTAGTAATTAGTAGTAATACATTAGTAACTCTGTGATGTAGTTCTGTAGCTGCAGCTCAGGAGCTATCTGAGCTGGCAGTGTTTGGGGCTGGCCAGCACTGCACACAGGGAAGGGAGGCTGAGGGAGATCCCACCAGCTCCAGCACCAGCTCCTGGAGCCTGCGTTTGGTGCCATGTCAGGGACACCCAGCACTGCCCCAATGCACAGGGTACTCCAAACCTTGTGTACAGGAACAGCAGGCACAAGTACACAAAATACAATTGCAACTTGTCAGGCACCACCAAATATAAGCCTGTGAGGATGTTTTATAAAAGTCAAATGTTATTAAATTATCATTTCCACAGAAAACAGAAACTTAATATCTGTTTAGCAGAAATAATCTGACCACTTATGTAAATTTTCAACGAAAATTTTTGCCTTCAATGGCAAATCTCAAAATACTCTTCTATATAAGATTAATACAATTTCTAAAAGCTTCCACTTCATCACCATGAATTCACCTGCACTCAGTTACCTGCCAAAAACATTTTCTTCCTCTTCAAGAGTTTGTCCAGGTCTACAGGGGGATGACTCTCAAGGATGCTTTTGCCATTACAGAGTAGGTCTGAAATCTGCTGAAATGTTCTCCTGTGATCACAAGCTGACAGGGCACAGTCACCTCCAATGGTCTTTTTCTTTAGTAGAATTCATACAGATCAAACAACCTTCAAAGCAGAAAGAAGACAAGGAGAAGTTTCAAAACCAGTAAGTCCTACCCAAGGGAAACAATGAATCCCATTTTTACAACCAGTGTCTGTCCTGCTCCTTCTTCTGGAGTTAAATCAGAGTTAAAGGACACTGGAAAGGTAATTTCTTTTGACAAAGATGAGTCATATAAATATGATGAAGAGAAACTCAGGTATACTTAAGATACAGGTTTATTTTGGAAGAGATTTAGGGATAAAGGATTAGTCCTTAGTGCCTGATTATCCTCAGACTTTCTGACTGAGGTAGTGGTTAATAAAAAGCTAATTCCATATATGAATTAATGAAAACAGGAAGCCACAAGATCACCTACAAGGGAAGTCAAGTCCTGCTGTGACCCATGCAGATGCACCAGCCTGCAGACAGCCATCACCTGTGCAGGGGGGGAAAGGGAGGGGAAGAGAAAAGCTGGAATTTGAGAAGTTTAGAGGTGAAGTCCTTCCATTAAAGGCAAGCCACTTTTATATTTTTGAGGTCTGGGTTTAAATGTAGTTCCTTTCATTTAATTTTTTTTCGGCTGTATTTTTTAAACCAAAAACAAGGTATTTCTCTTTTGCTCCATTGGCTGATCATTGTCTGAAGCAGCCAGGATTTTAGGTAAGATCCTGGTTCCCAATTCACCTGTCCAGGGATGGACGAACTCATCCTGCCAAAACCAAACCCATCCTCACCGCAACTTCTGCCTCTTCTCAGGGACCTCAGCTCACACCTGCAGTAAGACAGGTCATCTTCTGGGATGCAATACAGGATCTCACATGCATTTCAAACTGAAAAAATGTTCAAAGTGCAATTTAAATTCTTTCAGTTTCTCTAGCTAGGACAGACAAGAATGGGACAGGGCCAGCAGTAAAACAATGAAAGGGGACAAAAGATGGAGAAGTCAACACTCAAAAGTCAGGACTCAAAAGACTGATGGTTTGCTATTCACTTAAGCTCAAGAGTAAAAATGGTCAAATTTAGCCAAAGTGGTGAAAGGGAAGATGGGAGTTTCATTGACAATCAGCCCTTTTCAGGGACTGCCATGACTAAACCAGAAGCTTTGGAATAATTTTCTATCCCAAACATCCATTCTGAGATTTGTGATTTGTGATTGTGACTCCCACCACTCTGATCCTTAAATCCTGGATGAAAAAGAAGCTCATGATGAAAGTGAGAGGACAAAGGTGGCCTGGGTGAAAAATAAATATTGGAATATCAATGGCTTGACCAGCTGTTGGCTATTCCCATCCTTACTCCAACACATTATCCTAGCCATAGCCTGGCCAAGTTGGATATGGTTGGATAAACTTGGATAAGCTTATATTTTAAAAAGAAATCATGAATAAAAGACAAAGGGTGATATTTGCAAGGCAGGAAACTGGATGATCAAGCTTGGGTAGGTCAAGCCTTTTTCAACACACATAAGCATAACTTGCTTTGCTTGTCCTTTGTGAGGGGAAAAGAAAGGATAAGCTTTATGCTGTAGTAGAAAAGGAAGCCCTTGCATTTTCACTTCAGATCTTTTGATATCTGATAAGCCAGGCCCTCCAAGTAAGGAGCACTTTCCTTACTTGGAATGATATAAAGCATTTAGAGTAAGTCCTGTTGTTCTCTTTAATAAGGCACCTTGGAGGTGTGGCCGATTCCAAAAGTCACCATAGTTTTTCTCATTCATCAAGTAAAACTCAGGGCTGCAAAAAGCTGTCTGGGAAAAAAAGTGGAGCTGTTTCCCAGTCTTTTCATAATAATAAAGAATCTCTTTTTGTCCAGGCAAGGACATTCTTCAAAGATAAACATAGACTCGTTAACTAAGATAAATTCTGGTGAAGTCAAGCAAAAAACTTTTGAAGAACAAACCACTGCACTGATGAGGACACCCACTATGCTGCTGCCCTGGAACCTCACTTGAATTACAGAACTGCTGTTTCATGTTCAGGGCTTCTTTGAAATAGATATTTGTAACCCACAATGCTTTCCCTTTTCTCAAGCGGATCCATTTTCAAATTTATAGCCTTCATTCCAGAAGTCCAGAAGCTTCCAGTTCTCTCCTGCAGTCTCCCCTCTCTCCCCTGCTCCCTGGGCTCCCCTGGAAGGTGCTGCTGCTGTGGCAGGGGAGCTGCAGAACCAGCACAGTCACTGAGAGGGCTGGGGGCTGAACAGCCCCATGGCGGGGCTCAAGGATCTGAACACAGCCATCAGACTCCTAAAATCTGTGCCCAGTTTGCAGAGTGCTATGGCTTACTTTGATTTAACATTTCAAAAGTCACACAGTAAAATAAATTCCAGAAATATATTCTTACCCAAGTGATTTGAAGACTGATTTCTTTGTCTTCAAAAACATTGATTCTAATATATGTTATATATTCTATTTATTGTATGTATATATATATGTAGTATTTATTTTATATCTATTCTAATAAATATGAAATTGGAAAATTGATCTACACACATATAGAAACTCCATAAACACAGTCCACAGTCTTTAGTGTTTTACTGTCAGCCTTTTGATTTAGCTGCTTGACTTTATCATCACAGCAAGCCACAGAAAGTGGATTCACATAGGAATGTGAATTCACAGTGAAATTAAACACTGATTTTATTCTAAAATTCAACTTTGTAGATGAGGCAGTTTTCTGCAGGTATTACTTGGAGATACACAGAGATAATTTGAAAGCAAAGGCATTATTTGCAGGGCAGACAGTCTTTATACTCTGCAACTGTTCTGAGCAAGAGAGAAATCCTTGATGAAATCAAATTTAGTCCAATGTTGATAATCAGTAAATGTAACAGGTATAACTTGAGATGGCAAACAGCTCAGATAATTAACTTGCAATACCTGACACTTACATGGGATTTTACACGAGATCATTGCTACGATTACCAAGAAGGTTTTTAATATCTCTGTCTATTGCCCTTTTTAATAGGATGTTGCTGTATTTTTGTGCTGTTTGGAGCAACAAACCAGGGAGCTGAACAACACAGAAAGAGAGCTGGTGGCCATCATTCCAAAGCAGATGTGGGAATGACTCACATTAACCAAAAGCTAATTCTGAGCAGCTTTATGATGAAATCTGGGCATCTTTGAGAACATTCTGTGACCTGTGAACAGAACACAATTCTGGATACTGCCAAAACCCCTAAACGATATCTGTGAATCTCTCACTGCAAGCTCCAAAGTGTGTTTGTACCAGCAAACCTGAGAAACCAACAAAAGAAACCTTTGAAGGACTCCAGTGAAGACAAAGTAAGTGAGCAATAGCAAGGGAGAAATTTCTTGTAGCTTGTTGGAATGATTCCAAGGGAAAACAGATACTACAGAAAAACCCAATCTTCTAAGAAAAGAAAAGGAAAGATCTGAAGGGAAGAAGTGCTTGTGGAATAGGAGATAAGTGTTAGACATCAAACCCAGATCATAAGCTATTAAAAGCTATACGTAAAAAGTCAAAACCACTGAAGGAAGTGTTTGCTGAGAGCAGAGATATCAAAGGGGAAGGTGGCAATTCATTTCTGACTTCAAGATTGAAGCAAGAGTCAAAAAACAGACCCAGGAGACTTCACTCACATGCTCTCATCCTGCCCTCTTAATTCGAGAGAAGTTTCTAAGCTCTTTTGTCTAAGTGCTTGTGGTTGATCCAGACCTACCCAGGAGAAATTACCAGCTACAGCCCATTCTCTCACCAGCTGTCATGAATTAGCTGACAGGGAACAATGATATCCTTTGAGTACTATGGAAACAGGAATGAATGGCAGTTTATGGAATAAATCAATATTTACTGATAAATTACAAAAAACCACAGTCCCTTCCTTCTTCCAGACAAAACAGATCTTCCTTAAAACAAATTTAGTTTGGGTCAGAAAGGAGATGTACTTGGGTCCACAGAAGCTCTGGATGGACCCTGCATCTCAGCAAGAACATACCAGGGAAGGCACATGCATGGTGGACAGATCACTGTCCTGAAGAACAGCCAAGTAGGGCAGGATCTCCATACCAGAGGAAATGCAACTGAGGGAACTGAGACAGAAGTGTTTAAAATCATGGGCCATGAGAGAGACATGGATGGAGACCCGTCACACCAAAGCCAAGTGGTGATTGAATGCAGGAGGCTCAAAGAACAGGGGAAGGTGGCTCTGGGCACAACAGCCCCATGGTGAAGTCCTTGGCACAGTCATGCATGTGCCACTGTCTGCATCAATTGGGGCAAATGAATTCATGGAAATTAAATACAGCAGGGACTATTACATACAACTTATGGTTTATTAATTCCCTCAGTCCTCATGGAATCACAGAATCATTTGGATTGGGAAGCCCTCCCAGACCATGGAGTCAAAGCTGTACCCAATCCCCACCTTCTCCCCAGCCCAGAGTGCTGAATGCCATGTCCAGGCCTTCCTTGGGCACCTCCAGGGTCGGGAACTCCAGACCTCCCTGGGCAGCCTCTTCCAGTGCCTGACCACCCTGCCAGTGAGGAAATACACTGTTGGAGGTATTTTGGGAATGCATCAGTTCCCGCTTGCTGTGCTCCTGCCTCCTCCTTGGGCATTGCTGTCCAAAGAGACAGTGAGCTTTGGGATGGGAGTTTGGTCTGACCAAGGCCAGTGTTCTTATCTTCAAAGCAGAGATCTGTTCATTGGACAATTATTCAGACATTCACTAAATTCTGCTTTCTCAAAACTGGAAAAAACTGGATTAATTGGATAGAAATAAGCATGTGAAATCTAGCTGGAGGGTGATAACACTAACACCACATTCTTACAGACACCTTCCTCTTGAGACAGTATTATTTTGTGTCTCTCAATGTTCCAGTAAAGAACAAATCAATCATCACTTCAGCTGAAGACACAAAGGCTGCAGCTTTACCAGCGACTGTATCCAGTTCCACTCTCTGGCACAGAGGCTGTTCATACTGGGAAAATCTCTTACTCTTCCATTTCAGAACTGTCACATCCAAACAGCCTGATGGGAATGGCCCCACGCCAAGCACTCTACTAAGCCCAGCACTTTTGGGGAGAGCTCTCACCAGTCCAGTGGTCCAGTGATGAGGCTGAGCAAGACCCCCAGGCACTTCTCCTAGTGGGGTCTGCACTCAGGAGGGGCTCACATCATACTGAGGGCTTTTCACAGGTCCCAGGCTACTTGCAAGCTTAGGAAACTGGAAAGCCCAGAAATCCAGCCTTGGGGTCCCAGCACAGCAAGGACATGGACCTGTTTGAGCAAGTCCAGATGAGGCACCAAGATGATGAGAAGGATGGAGCAGCTCTGCTGGGAGGAAAGGCTGGGAGAGTTGGGATTGTTCAGCCTGGAGAAGAGAAGGCTTTGGGGTGACCTCATTGTGACCTTCCAGTGCCTGAAGGAGCAAACAAAAAAAAAGGCGAGAGACTATTTACCAGGACCTGGAGTCACAGAAGAGGGGATAATGGCTTCCCACTGCCAGAGGGCAGGGATAGATGAGATTTTGGGAAGAAACTCTTGGCTGTGAGGGTGGGCAGGCCCTGGCACAGGCTGCTCAGAGAAGCTGTGGCTGCCCCATCCCTGGAGGTGTCCAAGGCCAGGCTGGATAGGACTTGGAGTGCTCTGGGGTAGTGGAAGGTGTCCCTACTCATGACAGGGGTGGAATGGGATGAGCTTTAAGGTCCCTCCCAAATCAACCCACTCCATGTTTTTATGGTTCTAAATAATAAATGCAAATCCAACATGACCAGCATCAGATGTGTTCCAAGCTCGAAGTAGCTACCTCATTTCTCCAAAGATCTGCTGGAAATTGAAGGAATGTCCAGATCATTTCCAGGCATTGTGGGTAGGAATAGGCATCAAAAGGGATTATCACCAGCTCAGCTGGGCCAAAGGACACAAGACTGACCCTCTCCAGCATCCCCCATCCCACTCAAGGACACACTACATGGGAAATACTGAGGAAGCAATTCAAGACCATCCTTTCACTGAGAACTTATAAAGTCAGGCCCAAAAGTTATGCTTAAGGGGAGGTAGTTACTCATCTGGGATTAACAGAACTCAAAGCTGTGCAGGAAATTAGGGAATGCAGCTGTGCCTGTTCCTGCCTGATCAATGAACACTCGGAATGGGTCTGGATACAAAATCTGCAAGCTCTGGTCCTGTACCAACCAAAGCACTGATGAAAATGAAAATTATCTCTTCACTGAAATGAAGAAAGTCTCTTTAAGAAGAGAAAATGGGAGAGACAGTATTGTCTGCACTTCGACAGCCAGGTGGGATTAATGCCTTCCTGCCACAGCCCCAGCGGTCTGGTAGCTGTCAGCTCCCTGCACACTTGATGAATTAATAGGCTCATCAGAAAGAAATTAATTGTCTTCCAAAGGCATCCATCTAAGAAAGTCGGAGTGATTCAAGCTCTGGGAGGTGCCTGTTTCTCTCCACTGACTCTCTGTGCAATCTCTGTGCAAGCCCAGGCACATCCAACTGACTATTACACATTCAGATGAATCTTAGGCAAGATGAATCCTACAACGAGTTTTGCAAGTGCATTACTAATGCAGCTATTCTGCTTTTCTCAAGGGAAAATGTGGTGCTCTTCACGCTGTGTTAAAGCAGATGTTTTCAGCTGCTTCTTATTTTAAGAATCCCCTTTTGGCCATGTGAATTTTAAGCCCTGCATACAAAGACAATTCTTTATCTTAGCAGGGGTGCATCACTCAGAGCACCACGACTGCTCTGAGGTTACCACTCACTATAAAGGTGATCATGGGCAAAAGAACCCTTGGCCACTGATGCATTTGAAGGCATGACTGGACTTGCAAGGTCAGGTGGAACCAATAACTCCCATTTCTCACATAGCCTCCTTGACTGATTTTTCATTATTCTCTGATAATAAAGCTTCACTGCATTTCTCTGATCCAGTCCTACCTCTAGCAAAGGTTTTGCCAATAGTAGAAAGCAAACAGAACTAAATCCTTCAAATAATTATGTTCTAAAAGACCCAGGTGGGCATCTTTTCTTTTACTGCTCTCACAGTGAAAAACCCAGATAAATCTTCTTGTTGCTGAAGTCAACAAAGAAGTTTGAACACACATAAAAAAAAACCTTTTCACAAAGTTCTACTTTGAATTAATTTACTGAGACTTCAACAGTGACATGAAAAGAGTCAAGAATAAGATTGAAAACATATCCTTTAGTCCCCACACTTAGGAAATACATATTTGAAGTATCACTTTGCAAATAAGCTAATTTTGGTGCTGTGCCCTTAAGAGGAAGGGAATATGTTTTTATGTGAACACAAGAATTAATAAGCTTTCAGCATTCTGTATGTAACACTGCAGAGAAGGAAGGAGAGCTGAGAGATTAAGGGATACACGAAATCACAGAATTAAAGAATGGTTTGGGTTGGAAGGGACCTTAAAGCCCATCCAGTGCCACCTGTGCCATGGCCAGGGACACCTTCCACTGTCCCAGGGTGCCCCAATCCCCAAAGTCTAACCCGGCCTTGGGTACTGCCAGGGATCCAGGGGCAGGCACAGCTGCTCTGGGCACCCTGTGCCAGGGCCTGCCCACCCTCACAGGGAAGAATTTTTTTTAGTAACTTGCTTCAGCTTCTCTTCTGAAGAATAAAAATATTTCAGTGAGACTGAAAATTTTAGCAGAACCATTTTGGATGAAAGCAAAAAGTCATTATTTTTGTACTTTCTGCTCTTCAGTGCATAAAAAATACAACATAAAGAATTTAGACAAGAAAAAGAAATACTAGCAGAATGAACTGTTCTACATAATATTTTGGACTAGTCTTTGCCTTTAAAAACATAACGTGGGAAAACATGAGACCAAGAACTGTTCAACACGTCATCAGTTCTTTATTGTCCTAATTTTGCTTAATTAAAAAAAATATTAATGTTAGCCTAACAGAGACAAATTGTGGACAAATGTTTTTCTCCTTGCCCTTAGTCCTCAGCAGGGACTGTCTGGAAATCACCAGGAAATGACCAAAATCTGGAGGAAGGACAGGAATACCAAACAGAGAACCTTTTGGCTTCAAAGGTTTCTCTTCTGTTTAGACTTTCCACTTTCTATCCAATTCTCACTTGAGATATACACATGACAGAGCATTGCAGAAATATATGCAAAAGTATCACTTTTAACTCTCTTTTGTGACAAGCAAGTACAGAAATTCTTTTCATACCTGATGGACCCGAGTCCTGCCCTGAGGATGTGCAGGGCTAGAGAACAGAAGTGGAGGTGCTGAAGTGCAGCCGGAGTGGAAACTCCTTTATCTGGAAAAGTTTGGGAATCTTCCTGTCTCTGGGATGAGGTTGTTATGTAAAAGCATGGAAAGAAAGGGATAAAAGTGCCCTGAGTCCACAGTGCTGCAAGGGGTACACGAGCCAGTGAAATGAGTGCTGGGGAGAGGACTTTTCCCAGGCAGTGAAAGGCAGCAAGAGGAGCTGAGGCTCCACCAAGCTCTGGGGGAGCAGGAGCACCTTTGCTGCAGCTGGTCCAGGCCCAGGCTGTGTCCCCAGCCTGAGCACACGGTGTTGCTGCAGTGGCAGGAGGGCAGTGCCAGCCCACCTCTGTGCAGCGCTCAGTCTCCTCCAACCTCAGGAACAAGTCAGCAGTGCTCAGAAATGCGCTGGAAATCCCACGGTGTAGGAGCCACTAAACCAAAGCAGTCATTCGCAAAGTGATGTGTGTTAAACCTGACAACATGGTAAAAACCAATTGAAATCACAAAGCCAGGCTTCACCAGAACTCCAGTGCTAGCAGCTCCTGGACAACTTTGGGAAGAGCAACATCCAAATCCTCTGGGTAACCTTGACAGCACTTTATGACAAAGTAGTTTCTCAAGAATAAAAATTTAAAGTCCACTTTTTTTCCAGTCAGCTCAACTAGTTCAGTTTAGACAAAAATATCCAAAACTTTGCAATTATGAAATTTTGTAAATATTCTCTTTATTTTTCTCTTTACTTCCTCTCTTGCTGATTATTTAATTAAATTAGCTCATAAGCTGTGACACTTTGATTCCTATAAGAGGCTGTAGTGAATTTGTTCAGTCACTGACAGCAACACCTAGGATCCCTGTTCTTGATGAATTCCTACAAACACACCTGCATTTGTGCCTTTTCTGCAGAGATGTCACATGCCAAGTAGGAATTTCGAGATCGTTTACACCAAAACAGTTCATCCAGCAGCTAGGCTTTCTCACCCTGGAGTTTTAAATTAATTTTAAAAAATAGCCTCACATTTACTTCTTTCTGTCCTCTGATAGGCCAGGTTAGATGGGGCTTGGAGCAACCTGGTCTAGTGGAAGGTGTCCCTGCCCATGGTAGAGGGGTGGAACTGGATGGGCTTTAAGGTTCCTTCCATGTCAAACCATTCCATGATTCTACGATGGGAACTAACTCAAGATGGACAACTTACAGTCATCATTCTGCAAGTTCACATTAAATCATTAAAATTCACTAAATAAATACAACTTGGTCCTGAAAATCTATTAAGAGTTAACATTTAGGACTGATTATTTCCTTCTCAGAAAGAGCAGAAAGTAAACATTTTTATTTCAATCAGTCTTTTTACCATATATTAACAGAGATTGACCAGACATCTGAGAATTCCCTTGTTTATATTTTTCTTTTGGATAGGGAAATTATGAATGTCTAGTCTTAGCATATCAACAAGAAACCACAGGATGCCAAGCTAGGAAGAACAGTTGCTTGACAGGAGTTTTTCCTGGATGTTTAACAGAAAGTTAGTTCCATGTTGCAAGACATTTGGAACAGACGGACGCTTTGCAAACAAAAATATCCTTTATCTCTCAAATTACCTCACATTTACAGCAAAGCCATGCCTAAATCATCAGGACAGGGAACTGTCAGCCTGTTGGAACTTGGCTGTGCATGAAACCCAACGTTTGCCTTGTTCTGTCTTTCTAGAAACTGCGACTCTGAGAACCAAAGCTCCCTAAAGCTGCATCCCATAGAAAGAGAGGCCAAAAAAATCAAAAGGTCCTGTCATAGGGTTTGCTCGACCACTGCCCTGCAGTGCATCAGGCAGAGCAGGCTGCACTGAAGTCTCTAATGACTCATCTTCATCTTAACAATGTTAATATCAAATCTTAAATTCTTCCTAACTTGGTATTGAGGTGAGTTTTTTGCTTTCTCAAATGCTTAGTTCTATTTTCTTGGTATTACAGGTGAAGTCCCACAGGTACCACAGAAAACACCTCAGGAATCAGATGGCAATTCCTGCTCTTAAACGGTAACCAAAAATAAGGATTGGGATACTCTGACCTGTCCCAAAGGTGGATGGTGCTGCAGGAAGCAGGGCGAGGGTGTCACAGCAGCACACGGAACTGTAGGGTACGGACAGACTGACCCGAGAACCTGCACATCCACCTGCATGGAGAACAACTCCTTCCCTTCCCCGGGTGACCCGAGCGGCCACCAGGTCAGATCCTCCCTCTCCCTCCGCTCCCCCAGCCCCCGCAGCCCTCACAGCGCCGCCGTCCCTCACAGCCCCTCACAGCCCTGC
>NW_005054381.1:2855340-2866958 GCF_000277835.1 Geospiza fortis | reverse complement strand
TGAGAGAATAGGGCGAGAAATGGGAGCTGCCATGAGGAGCGGCTGCGGGAGCTGGAAAGGGGCTCAGCCTGGAGCAAAGGAGGCTCAGGAGGCCTGACAGGAGAGGACAGCCGGGGGGGTCAGGCTCTGCTCCCAGGGAACAGGGACAGGAGGAGAGGGAACGGCCTCAGGTTGGGCCTGGGGAGGCTCAGGTTGGATTTTGGGGAAATTCCTTCCTGGAAATTGTTGTCCAGCCCTGGCACAGCTGCCCACGGCAGGGGTGCAGTCCCCACCCCTGGAGGGGTTTAACAGCCGTGCGGATGTGGCACCTGGGGACATGGGTCAGTGGTGGCCTTGGCAGTGATGGAGAACAGTTGGACTCAGTGATCTCAGAGGGTTTTTTCAACCTTAATTATTCTGTGATTCTGAAGCTGCATGAGGAGCCTAAGGTTGGTGAGACTGAAGCTGTGCACTGCTTTTGTCAACTTTTTTTTGTTTCAAATTATGGCAACTTTAAACATGCTGGAGGATACATGCAGCATCTTTCATCTACAGACAATTATTTTATCTAAGAACACACAGAGACACCAGGGGTCCCATAAACAAATGGCAGCACCCCAAGTTCACTTTCACAGAAGCCCAAGATTTTGGGAGTGAAATGTGTGAACTATCACTGAAAACAGACACACACTTCAGAAAGTTTGGAAATCCTTCCTGCCTGTGTCCCTTCCCAGACTTTGAACTGTCTCCTGCACAGGACTCACAGGGTTCACAAGGCCGCACATCACCTTCCTCTTCTTCCTCCACATCCCCGGCCATTTCAGTGTTATCCATTAACACACCTGAGTAACCCCAGCCCTTGCCAGCCTGACCTGGCTTCTCACTACACCGAAATGTGTGTTTATTTTGTTCAGTGGCTGCTGAGATAGCGTGGCACATCACACGCAGCCCCAGTTGTTAATTCACCAAGGATTCCTGGCAGCTGGTGCATGGATGGGGAAGGCTTTCATGTCCCTGTTTGTGCTGGGTTCAGACCCATTTCGGCAGATATTGATTACCTCAGGTTGAACGTGTTGGCAACGAGGGCTTTATGTTCCTGTAGTGATAACACTTCCCTCCATGCTTAATAAGCCGGAGAGTTCAGTGCCCTTCGCTGGGGTGGCCAGGCTGACGTGACACTAGCCACAAGTGTCCTAGCAGCTTGTTACTTAATAAATACTGTTTATAAACAATGATTTATCTTTTAACTGTGCATGAGGGAATTCTGCTGTGGTATTTTCCCTGCTGGGGATAAGAAGCCAACAGGTCACACCCATGTCCCAGCAGTCAGCCTTCCACTGCCTCTCCAGATGACATTGGGACTGCTAAAGATGAAAGTTAATAATAAATGGCCTTTTCTTGTAAAAATGCTGGTCATGACTGATATTGAACAGTGTTGCTGTGGCAGAGCACCCACCATAGCTGGGACCAGGCCCTCCAACAAGTGTCCCGCCACAGGCAGTCCCAGTGTGACCAGCCTGTCACACCTGTGGTGGTTGTGGTGGGCAGCAGGTCAGATGCTGGCCAGCCATGGTTAATGTGACTGTTTGACCATAGATCAGATTGGACTGGGCTGGAGCCCTGCCGAGGGGCAGTGGAGTCTCATCCTCGGGTCAGCAGTCAGGGATTCTCTCTGAGGGTCAGCAGCTGCCTGAGGGAATGAATTCCTCAAAGCCGAGCCCTTGCCTCCTTGGGGCAGTGACTGCACATTCCATAGAGAGGCTACCCCTCTAAACTCTTCATAATTATCATGTCAGTTGGGTAGTACCAATTCCGTTTTACATCACAAATGTGTATTCAAGTGTTTGCAGGGCTATAATTTCACCGATTTATCTGGTTTCTAGAAATAATCTCATTTAAACACCTTCTTTGTCTCAGTTTTACAATCTCCAGCAAAAGCAGCTTCCTGAGCTGACCTTATGTGACTGCGAGGAACAATGGTTCACATTTCAATGTGACAAACTGTCCTGTTCCCCACATTTCTGATACAAGGCCTTTAGGTATCACCTGTCTGACAGGAACATCTGAGCCGAATTGAGGGAGTAGTTTATCAGGGATCTGCTGAATTTCAGTATCCCTGGATCTTTGAATTGAGGACAGACTTTCCAAGAGATTCTCTCTGGCTCCATCACAAAGTATAACTGACCTGCAGCACCATCCAGCTGACAAAGCACAACTTTCCCACCCACTATCCTGCACAGAGGAACCACCCACACACCCATCTGGAACGGGTGGTAGGAAAACATCAGTGAGGAGTGAGAGGATCATAGAATCAAAGAATGGTTTGGTTGGAAGGACCTTGAAGCTCATCCAGTGCCACCCCCTGCCATGGCAGGGACACCTCCCACTGTCCCAGGGTGCTCCAAGCCCCATCCAGCCTGGCCTTGGGCACTGCCAGGGATTCAGGGGCAGCCACAGCTGCTCTGGGCACCCTGTGCCAGGGCCTGCCCACCCTCACAGGGAACAATTCCTAATTCCCAATATCCCCTCTATACCTGCCCTCTGGTAGTGGGAAGCCATTCCCCCAGTTCTGTCCTTCCATCTCTTGTCCAAAGTCCCTCTCTTGGAGCTCCTTTAGACACTGGGAGGGGCTCTATGGTCTCCCTGGAGTCTTCTCTTCTCCAGGAGAACAATCCCAACTCTCTCAGCCTTTCCTCACAGCAGGGAATCCTGCCTAACAATGCTTCCTTAGAAAGAAAACAACTCCTTGAGTCCTTATAGGAGAGGCTGGAAGGCCCTGGTTATCCTGGGAAGGACATCCTGCAGGTTTGTTTGGAAGAAGGCAGAGGTGTTCTGTGCCCTACCTGTGATTCTGATTGTGAAAAGGGATATTAAATCCCTAACATACTTCAATCAAGGGAAAAGGTGGTGAGTAACAGCAGCTTGAAACCTCCCGGGCAAGCAGAACTCCCCACAGAGGAAAGAAGGGGCCAAACCCAGCAGCACTAATATAGAGATTTTATTTCGACTGTATCGAGTTGTACAGCACATTTTGTTTGTCACAATGCCATCAAACTGACTGGAGTTTTTGGCCAGCACATTGTGACGCTGAGACTCACAAGAGCTAAAAGCAGTTTGGACTAATGGCCTGAATGGGAGGGCCAGCAGTACCTGGTTTCTGGCTTCCTCATCACTTGCAGTCATTCCAACATGTGCGAAACAGAAGCAAATCCAAGTTCCTTCTGCCAGACCAATGATCACGCTTCCACATGTCCAGCAATGACTGCAAGGTACAAGGCAGGGGAGAATCTGAAGCAAGGTGCCTTCTCTTCCCAGAGCCAAGTTGTTTGTTCCCAGTATGGAAAAGAAGCAGAGTCTAAGTACAGGGTCTTCAGAAGATGAGCTTCACTTACATATCAGGATTTACAAAACCAGAGGCTGACAAGTCAAAGTGCAGGAAAGGGTCCTTGTTTCACTCCTTCTGATGGAGATAACAAACCATTACTGAAAGATCTGGGAGATCACAACAGAGTCAAGTCCTTTGCCTTGTTAGCAGACCAAGGTCCTCCCTGCCACAAACCAAGTCTCAGCTCCTGAAGTGCAGAATATATTGGAAAGAAAACCTACATTTCTGCAAAAAAACACTCCACTTTCAAACTCTTCTTCCTGACTAGTATCCACAGATGCCTTACAGAGGAGGCAGGATGGATACTCCTCAAGGGATCCAGGGATTACAAGCCCACTGAAGCCCACTTTATAAACCATTCTTCCTTTCTAAACCCAGTTCTTTGTCCTTAGGATGAGTTGGGATTCCTGCTCTCTAGTTTAAAGAAGAAGCAGAGAGGCATTTACAAGTTGGCAACTCTGAACTTTGACCACTGTACAGGAGACAAAAAAAGAAGTCAAATTCAAGAGGCATTTTAGGTAGCACTGGGGCAAGTCAGAGAGATTGTTTCCACCACTGAACAAATGCCACATGTCATGGTTATCACTGCAGCTGTACACCCTAAAGTGAAAAGCACAGACCGTAGTGTCTATGTCAGCCAGTGTCCTTCCCCACCCCCGATTTGGTATCGATGCTTCATTCTCCCTTCTTCGGGTTACATTAAGTGCACAGAAATATATAGCAGCATTTGGACTGAAACCCTCACATACACCAGACAGCACATTCCAGGAGGTAAAACAACACATTATGGCCTATACCCTCAAGGTATCAAGTTTTCAGGATAAAGAGCAGTAGGAAGTGGAGAGCTGAGGGCAGAAAAGGGGAGGAGGAGCAACACAGGAACATGAGTTCTGTTTCCATGCCAGGAGAGGATCAGGGTGCCATTCCTGTGTTAGCACCAGGCTGTGCACAACCGCAGACAAAGCAGAGGGGCAGAGCAGAAGTGAAAAGCCAATCTCCCATCTCCCCATGGTGTTGGGGGCAGGGACAAAGTCCAGTGTGACACTGATCCCAGTGGAGCCTGAAAATGGGCACGATCTGCTCAGCCCTTTTCAGCTGGAATGAATTTCTCTTCAGAGCCCGAGAGAAAATCAATTAGTGATGGCTAGTGAGTCTTGTTCACCAAGCTGATCACAAATCACACTCATGGGAAGAAAATCTACAGATCTGCTCCAGGCTGAGGCCCTTCCAACACCCATGGGACCATTGGGAGCTTGCCCTCTTCCTTCTCACACAGCAGCCTGCCTTTGGAGGGGGAGGTCGTTCTAAACATGCCTTTCTATTGCTTTGGGGGGACTTTGCACAGGCAAACAGCTGTGAAAACGTTGCTTTCCAGACCACAAAAGGAAGAGGTTGTGATCTTTTCTCAGCCCTAGGCCATGAGGGCTACAACACACGGGCCCACCGGCTCCGGGGTGGGGACACAGCAAACTTTGATCTGAGCTCCTCTGCTCCAGCCCAGCAGCGAGGCTGATGTAGACAGTGCATTCCAGCTTCGTGTTCAAGTGTTGCGCCAAAGGCCTTCACAGTTACCCTGGAGGCAGAGTCACCTTTCAAACCCACGAGAGAAAAGGCTGGGCTTAGACAGGTCCTTTGTCTGGCATTCAGCTGGAAGCTGTGGCAATGGGTTTCTTCATATGTTGGCTCATGAGCTCCCTGGCACGAGACACTTGGATATGGTCAAAACAGGAGTTACAAACGAGGACAGGGTCGTACAACTGCTGATCAGGGATGGGCAGCTTCAGATGGCAGCAGGTAGCACAGAACACATTCCCACAGTTCCTGTCAAGGAGCAAGAAAACCAGTGAGAAGAGAGCTGAGACCACCACAGCAGAACTTTAGCAAGTACAAAAGGTCCAGGTCAGGGCAAAGCACCAGCATGACTGAGGATTGTAAATGTGTTTTTTACACTGTGGTCAGCAGTGCAAGCAAACTGCTAGTGCTGACAGGGACTCATTGCTGTCCCAGAAAGGGATCAAAGGCCTTGGAAAAATAGAAACAAGAACAATGTAGAATGGAACTCTGCAGGGAACTGATGAGGCCTGGCATGTAGTGGAAAGACCTAAAAGCTTCTCCTGGGAGCTGGAGGGAACAGACCTGGCAGAGGGGCATTTTGTGACACCAGGCCGAGGGGAGGATGGGCCCAGAGCGCTGACATTTTTACCTGCAGTGGTGCCTCCGTTTGGCCAACCAGAACTCACAGTCACAGTTGAAGCAGTGTGAGGCCATGTGGTCTGGGACCCACCGCGTGACCTAGGGCAGACACCAGTTAGCTCCCATCTGTAACGCCTCCAGTGACAGCTCTGGGCAAACTGGGGGTGGCTTTGGGCCACACCTCACAGTGAGCCTACCCCACCTGAGCCATTAGCAGCAGAGGATGTGTCAAGGACATGCTCACTGCCTCACTTCTGCAGCTGTGCCCACCCAGGTCAGCTGCAAAAAGCATTCCCTCCCACTGCATCACAGCTCCATGATGGGACACATACCTCAGTCTCCTTCTTATCCACAGGTTCCCAGCTTGCTTCTGACAAACAGTCCTCACTGTGGTCCGAACAGAAATCCTCCGTGTCACTGCCGTCTGATTCCTTAAGACACGTCTGCAAAATGAGACCAGGTCACCAATCCCCTCTGCTGCTGGGCACACACTCCAGGGCACGCCCTGCTCCACACACTCTGTGCTGGTGAGGGGCACCCGGGTGGCTGCCGAACCCCCAGACATGGGGCAAAGCATCCATGAGTGTGTAGGAGTTTGGTCCTCGAGCAGCAGAGATACCTCTGGGTGGAGGAGGACATGGCCAGGACAGGGACACGACTGACAGAGGAACAATCTTTCCCACCCCCTCTCAAAGGTATGGAGAGCTGTGGGTTGGAGAGGGAGGTGTACAGAGGTACAGGAATCTGGCGTGGGGTGTGAGCGGCCTGTACTCACAAAGTCATCCTCGTAGTCCATGGGGGGCTCGGCCGGAGGGGCGCAGAAGTGGCGAATGTCCAGGCGCAGCTGCACTGCCGCAGCCGGTGCTGGATCACATCCGTGGGGAAGGGCAGCCCGTCGTCATCCGGGTAGATAGGAGGCACAGGAGAAGGACATTTTGGTGGCAGATGCTTGGGACCAGAGGCTTGTTTCAGGTGACAGGGCAGCCACAAACGGCTGGGCTTCCCGAAATGTGCGCTCACATGGCCAGCACAGGCCGAGGGCTTCCCACCTTCCCTGCCAGACCATGGGCCACTGAGGCACAGGCCTGGGGCCCGCAGGGGTTTGCTGCTCAGCCTCTTGCTGCAGCAGCCATAGGAGAGGACGTGTCTGGGGGTGGGGTCCCCATTGGGGAGCGATGTCACCATGCCTTGAAAACTGTCCCAGTTGCACCCCAGGAAGGAGAACTCGCTGCTTTGGCTCTGGGAAATGGGCTTGTGCCATTGCTCCAGCAGGAGCCTCCCCGGCTGGCCAGGTTCCTCGAAGGGCATGCTCCGGCCAGCATCACCTCTGCCCTTGTCTGCATCTGGGCATGGGATACGCAGGGCAGGGCCTGGGATGTCCTGAGAAGGGGTGCCTGGTGCCAGGGACTCCTGGCTGGAAATGTCTGGGCAGGTGGTGATTCTTTTAGGACAGCCTCCACTGTTGGACACAGTGCCAGCAGCCTTCAAAGGTTCCTGAGGGGTTTCCAAATGCCTTCCAGAAGTGGTGGAAACTTTGTCACTGTTTTCCTGTCCAGAAGGATTTGGATCTGGACCTCTGCCATCCAGTTCCTCTATGAGTGTTCCATTTCCCCCTTCCACCTCCACAGGGACACTGCTGGCTGGCATAGCAGACTGGCTGCTGAGCTGCCTGCTCGGCCCTTCGTGCTCAGCATGGCTGCTGCCTTGCAGGAGAGGGTTCTCTTTCTCCTCCTCCCTGTGTTGTGCCTCTCCTGTGGTCACTGCAGCACCTTCACCCCCTTCAGTGTTGGCATGCCGGGCTTCCAAGCCCACCCGCACCTCCTGACAGTGGTTGTTCAGGTTGGGGTCACTGGATGTGCGGGTCAGAGGGCTACTGGAGTCACAGGCTGAGAGCAGGTCATCCATAGATCTTGTCTTCGGTAATCTAGAACCCAAAAGCAAAGCACAATAAACCCCTCAAAACTTCCCTGACTTCACTCAAAACTGAGATGAGGACAGGGAAATATTCTCCATTACAGCTCCAGCAGTCAGTGGAGATGGGCAGTGCAGCTACAGGAGCTGAAATGCACAACAACACAGTGTGGCCTCCTGCCTTTGGGGTGCAGCAGGGACTTCTGTGCATTTTCCTTCTCTAAGTGGCTGGGGCACTGCTACAGAGCTCTTGCTCCCACAAGGAAGATGAGAACAATAACAGAGAAACTACAAGAAACTACAAGAAGGGCAGGAAGATCTGTGGGTATGCAACACCCTGAGCCTGAAGCTTTAAGCTCTTACCTGTCCAAACACCTGCCACTGAAGTCCTGGCTCTGAGATCCAGGTGGCATGTAGATGTCCATGTCCTCCTGTCCCAGAGGATGCGGCGAGGAGGCCGGGAGGTACACGGCTGTCCAGAGGTGCAGGGCGCGCACGTGGCACACGGGATGCAGCACCTGTGACACCGCCCGCATCAGAGCCCGACGCCTCGGAAACCCCTTCAGCCCCTCCCCAGTGCCTGCCAGGGGAAAAGCCTGGAAAGTGGGGTCAGGAGCTCTACTGACCTGCTCGGATCCGGGCATGTAGAGCAGGTTGTGGAAGTTCTTGTTGCCAGCCCGCAGCAGGGACCACACGGAGCACGTGCGCTTGTAGATGTTGTGCATCTCGCGCTCGCAGGGGCTGTTCCCCAGGAAGGTCCCGTAGAGGCAGGAATACGTGTGCTGCACCAGCTTCACCTGTGGCAGGGAGGGGGAGGTGCACTCAGAGCCACGGGGAAAAAGGGGGCTCCTGCCTACAGGAGACATGTCTTCCCCTCCTCTGGGATGACTCATGCACTGCTTACCCGGGGTGACCTCACTGCTGTCCTTGCTTCCACACTGGGCAGGACAGGGATCACTTCAATTGAAGGGAAAGTAATACTCAGCTGATACCAAACCCATCCCTCTAGAACCAAATGACTCTCTAGAACCTTGTCCTGCATTTTTTGGTAAGACAGATTAATTTTTTCCCCTATTTTCTAAAAAATATTTCAGACCCATATAGCTCTGAGATATGCAAATCAAACCAGTGCTGCTGCTGGCATCTGAATTCCCTGGGGTGGAAAGGGACTGGAGAAGGGATTCAGGAAAACCAGAGTATAACAACCCTCCACCACCCCTTCACGGGAGAACAGATTTAAACTAAAAGAAAACAAATTTAGATGAGATGTTACAGAGAAATTGTTCCCTGTGAGGGTGGTGAGACCCTGAACCAGGCTGCCCAGAGAAGCTGTGGCTGTCCCATCCCTGAAAGTGTCCAAGGCCAGGCTAGACAGAGCAATCTGGAGTAGTAGAAGGTGTCCCTGCCCATGGCAGGGGATGGATGGAACGAGATGTACTTTAAGTTCCCTTCCAACCCAAACCATTCTGGGATTCTGTGATCACATCACAATGTCCCAGGCCCTGCAGACCTCTTTTCTTTCAACTCCAGTACTGTAAAACATCACGACCTTCCCTCTGTCTCTGCTCACATGTATTTCTTACCAGAAAAGCTTCATTAAATTCGAAGAGGCAGGGAAATTGCTTCAGAAGCTGATGAACAGCATCCAGCCACTGGAGAAAAACTGGGCACTGCTCGTTCTGATCCTCCACCTTTTCCTGGTGTCCACAGCGATCCCCAAACTTGTGACCAAAGTCCAGCCAGTCCGATTCAACGAGCACCTGGAAGCCCTGTGATTAAAAGAAAAAACAACTGCAGAGACTTTGCCGAGGACATGTGGCAGGACAAAGCAAGCCCCATCCACCAGTAAGGGCTGGGAAGGAGGCTACTGCGGTGCCTGGTTTGGGAGCAAAGCTCACCAGGGTTGAAGGTTTCCAGACACAAACTAACAGTTGTTAGGTCTATGCAGTAACCAGCTCAGAGAATTCATAGTAGGGAAGCAGCTGAACTTTGAGCACAAGATGGTATTTCCCACGGCACTTCCCCAGACTGGGCAGAAGAATGAGGAACAGTTACCCAAAACAAGCAGGAAGAGAACAGGGAAAACTCAACACCCACCACAGCAACTCAAAAACACCACTAAGCTTATTCCCAAATGCAGTGCTGCTCCTTTCCACGGGGATTCCAATATAAAAGCTGCCTTTGAACAGAAATGAACTGCACCAGAGCACAATCCTACCTCCATGGTCCTGTAGTAAGGGTCCAGGAGAATCTTTGCCAGCGCCACAATCTGCGGAGTCCTGTCCCAGCCGTCGGAGCAGTGAACCAGCACCGGACGCCCTTCTCTGTCCACGGCACTGGAGACCAGCACTGCTGCCTTCAGCATGACAGACAGATGCTGCAGCCACTTGGTGCTCTCCAGGGCTGAAAGCCAGCTGCAAAGGGGAAAAAAGGCAAGAATGGTTGCTTAGCTCTCCATTGAAAAAAAAAAAAATACATTTTAACTTCCGTTTTCTTGGAGTCCTCAGCGAAAATCAGTCTTTTCTAAAACATGTTCCAGAGGAGCCAGGGAGCCTGGAAAGAAGGGCAAAGAATCCAACCCCAAATTTAATTTTTCTCAAATACACCCACATTTTAGAAGCCCCCAGAGGATACACACAACCAGGTGACACTGAGACAGTGCCACAATCCCTTCTGGATTAATGGATCAAAATTAGCAGCATTCAAGCACTGTGAACACTTTCCCATCCCTCCATTTTCTGAGTTAGAAACCTGGGATAAAAAAAGGAAAACAGAGTGGAACCCCCCCAGGTCATTGACAGATATGGCATCAAATTCAGCTAGAGAAGAGTCACTCACTTGCTGGGGTCTGGCACTTGACTGCAGACAGCACGCAGATACTGGAAGCTGTTCCGGATGGAGTGGATGTTGGCCATGCCCATGAACACGACTTCACAGTTGGGATAATACTCTGACACAAGAGACAGGAACATTTAGAGAGAGCTAAGGAGCTACAGAACATTCTGAGCTGGAATGGACCCACAAGGGTCATCAAATCCATCTCTGCCCCAACTGCAGCAACTTCCTCCACACCCCAGTGCAGCCATCCCTCCCATACCATCCCTGGTGTCCATGGACTCACTAAGGTTGGGAAAAACCTCCAAGATCATTGAGTCAAACCATTTCCCAGCACTGCCAAGGCCACCAAATCCCCAAGTGCCATATCCATGGACCTGTTAAACCCCTCCACAGATGGGGACTCTTAACACTGCCCTGGGCAGCTGTGCCAGGGCCTGACAACACTTCACTGAAGAAATTTTCCCCATATCCAACCTAAACCTCCCCTGGCACAGTTCGATGCCACTTCCGCTCATCCTGTGCCTTGTTCCCTGGGAGCAGAGCCTGACTCTCACCTGGCTGCCCCCTCCTGTCAGGGAGTTGTGCAGAGCCAGAAGGTCCTCCCTGAGCCTCCTATTCTCCAGGCTGAGCCCCTTCCCAGCTCCCTCAGCTGCTCCTGGTGCTTTAGACCCTTCCTTAGCTCCATTCCCTCTTCATGGTCTTTCTTGTCCTAATGGGCACAAAACTGACCCCAGTGGCCAGATAAGGGGGACTGTCACTGCCCTGTGACCACTTTATTGCTGGTACAGCTCAGGTGTCATTGACCTACTGCTCACCTGGGCACACCTAAATCCATGTTCAGCTGCTGCCAACCAGTACCCCCAGGTCCTTTTCTACTGGGCAGCTTTTCAGCCACTCTGCCCCAGCCTGGAACATTCCAGTGGGGCTGTTGTGAACCAAATGCAGGACCTAGCACTTGGCCTTATTGAACCTCATCCAATTGGCCTTGGCGTGTTGATCCAGCCCCTCCAGATCCCTGTGAGGGAACATGCTCCCAGAGACCAAGCACCAAAATGCTGTCCCAGTCCCCAGCTGTGCCCTAAGAGCCACTGCCAGGTTCAAGAGGAAGATGCTCTGCGATGTGTTTGGCCCTTAGTACCTTCGCATTCGCAGCCGCCTCCCTTGGCCCTGTTGGCCACAGCTGCCGTGTAGGACCTGGCATCGAGGATCAGCAGCTTCTGAGGGGTTCCTGCATTCTCCACGCCCGAACATGCTGTCAAGGATGAGTCTGCAGGGACACACAAGGACTGAGCTCCTGGCACCTCCCTCCCTC
>NW_005054381.1:2836930-2855215 GCF_000277835.1 Geospiza fortis | reverse complement strand
CCGACGCCCTCGCCCCGGGGTTCAAGGCACAGGCTTTGGCAATGGATGTCACCAGGTACTCATCGTCGGCGTTCCTCCAGCCCCACCAGCTGATCTCGGGCTGGCTGCAGCGCGCGATCACCGCCCCGTTGCGCACGTGTCTGCAGGGACACACACACAGAGCCTCGCTGAGCCCCCGGGAGCGCGGGGCCGGCCCGGGACACGCTCCCTGTGCACAGCCACACCTGAGCTACTCCTGGCTGCAGCTGCTCTATCTACAGCACTGACTCTCATCGAGAAGTGAAAGAGAGCAAGGAATCTCAAATAACTATTTTTCATCACCACAGAACTGACAGAGAGGCTAAACCAGCCTCATACTTTTATTTACAATAATACAGAATCATTTAGGTTGGAAAAGACCTTCAAGATCCCAAAGTCCAATCTCTGACTTCCATTTATATATAGTAATATATCCTGTAACCTATAAATATATAAAATACATATTATTGTATGTAGATATGACTGTATTTATAAATTAAACCAGAGAGAATAACTTAAAATAATTATGGTTGTATTTTGGGAAAGTAATAGTTATTTCATAGAATCATGGAATAGTTTGGGTTGGAAGGGAGGTTGAAGATCATCTTGTTTGACCCCCCTGCCATGGGCAGGGACACCTTCCATTTGATTTTAAGGCTGTTCTGTTCTCTCCTTCTCCTTCTTTTTTTCCTTCCTCCAATTACAGACCCGTTGTTAAACCATTTCACCTGTCACCTGTAAGTTGGGAAGATGAGCTCACTTGGCATCAGCCCAGGGAGTTTCTGGGTGGAGGCCTGAGCTGCTGTTTATCAACAACCCCTGAATGTGAACCCTACCCTGGCTGTGCTTGCTGACGAGGAGGCCTGAAGTAGGAATCAGTGCATTTCTCACATGAACACACTGGTCAAGTCATTCCCAACTGGCCTGGGAAAGGAAGGGACTGTGATGTGACAAAGCTGCTGATAGAGAATGACCCAGAGAGTGTGAAATTTAGCATTAGTAAGTGAAGAGTATTTACAGATGATCAAAGCATAACCCCAGCTGTGACATGGAGCAGTTTGGTGCAGATCCCAAAGGCTTTGAAGTCACTGGGAAGCTCTCAAAAGCCTCAATTCGGTGCTCAAGAGAAGCATGAATGTTAAGGATATGCTAACAGTTACAGGCAAAGGACTAAGAAATAAAATATTATGGCTTCACATCTTAACCATTCTAAAATGACACAAACTCCTCTCAAAAAGGATTTTGTTGTAGTCAAACCAAGCTCCAGAGATGGGTGGCACAGACACAAGCAAGCACAGGAATGGTCATGCCATGTTTCAGAAACACAAGTATTTCTTGGACAGCAAACAAAACCAAGAGTGGACTCAAAGCCACAGTGCAATGTGGAACTACTAACTGGTTCCAACACTTGGTGGCAGGTTCACCAAGTGACCATGAGACAGTCACCCATTCTCCCAAAGGGGTGCAGGAAATCTAAGATAGCAGATGCTCCAAAGATGCACCAGGAAAGAGCACTTGCATCCCTATCTCGTTTGTTACGTTTCCCTGAGGTGCTGCTCCTGCTGCCTGGTCCTTCCTGGAGATGGGAAAATGAACTCAACAGCCCTGAACTAGACCCACACATCAACCATGCTCAACCATCCCACCACCCCTGCTGCAGCATTTATCTGGAGACCACAGAGTCAAGGAATGGTTTGTGGTGGAAGGAACCTTAAAGCCCATCCCATTTCACCCCCTTCATGGGCAGGGACATCTTCCACTGTCCCAGGATTCTCCAAATCCCATCCAACCCGGCCTTGGGCACTGCCAGGGATCCAGGGGCAGACACAGCTGCTCTGGGCACCCTGTGCCAGGGCCTGCCCACCCTCACAGGGAACAATTCCTTCCCAATATCTCATGTCACCCTGCCCTCTGTCAGTTTACGTAGCTTCCTTAATGACATCTCACAGATAATAACAATGAAGACTTTAAACTGAAGCCTTCCAAAGAAATAATGTTCATGTTTGGCCAAGCCAAAACACCATGGGGACCCTTTACTTTAAGTGCTGCTCTGTTTTGCAAGGTGACTTGCAGAGCAGTCACTCCCAGGAGATCTATTCCTGCCTTCAGGATCACTCAAGGATGGATAACAGAGAGCAGCAAAGGCTTTGTTTATAGTAGTAAATGAAACAGAGCCAAGGTGTGGACTTAAGCACCAGCCTGTGATCATCCAAGCCTGTTTGTGAGCCACCCACAGCTCCTGGCCTGTGCCAAGCAACACTTTCCCAGACAGCGCCTGAGCACGTTTTTGGGAAAGGCAGGTGCTGTGCCAGGGACTGCTCCCAGCAGGCAGCTTGGGGAGCAGGACAGGGTGTGGGGCACTGCAGCTGTTCTGGGCAAAGCTGCCGATGTCGCCACGGTCGCGCTGAACTCACAAAACTCTTGGTAACACAAACCTCTGAGCACTGAACAACGGCTGGGGACCTTCAAGGGACACGGTGACCTGCCAGTAAACAAGGAAATGTGGCAGCACCAATGCGTGTGAAGCCACCAGTAAGCAGAAAGTACAGCAGGTGCCAGCAGAGGAACCAAAACCACAGCTGAGCTTGCAAGGAGCTTCCCAGGGCAGGGGAGCACCAGAACCTGACTCTGCCTTCCCTGCACATCTCCCCAGCACGAGCACAGGAACCATTTAAGGACTTTTCTTACCTGGGAGTTTTGGGGAGGTTTTTCTCAAAGGAAAAAGTTTCTTTCTTGAAACGGGAATGTCAGAAAGTGCCAGAGTGTTTTAACTAATATGGAGCTTTAGGGATCCTCAGTTTAGTTTTGACTAAACGACTCAAGACCCTCTTATGGTCCAAAGCTGCAATATGAAGTGCCTCTGTAGTTTATCAGCTGAGTTTTTCCTCACAGAATTATTCTAAGCACAAGGCTAGAGCACATCTGATACTGTCAGCACGTGCCATTTAACCCCCAACAATCCTCCACAATGGATTAATACCTAGTTTAGTGGAAGGCTGCAGCAGGGGGGCTGGAAGTAGACAATTCTCAAGGTCCTTTCCAACCCAAATCATTCCATGATTCTATGATCTCCCAAGTATCTCTGTTATTTCCTGGACAAGTCAAAGATCTTGGCTTAAAGCACAAGAAAGAGCCTGGAGAGGGTTTACTGAGCCGAGCCTAAAGGGTCCCAACTGAGATGTGTGTATAAGTGCTCCATTTCCCACATCACAGGGATAAGCTCCCATCTCACTGTGGCAGATGTGAGAGCCCGAGAGCGAGGCTCAGCCGTGGGGTGCAGCAGTGCCTGCTGTCCCCTGGCAGGGGCTGCTGAGCACTGGGAGGAGCATCCCTGCTGCCACAGACCCAAGGTCTCCTCAAGGTGGCTGAGCAGACAGAGCCAGAACTGCCACACCGTGCCCGTCTGCCTCTCTACTTAGCTAAATAATTGATTGCATCCTTTGCCTTGTTTTAGAAGTGGATTGTGCCTGGAGGCTTCTGCATCTGTCCTGCGCAGCTCTGCTGAGACCTGAACTTCTGTTTTACTTAACAGCTAATTTTACTTTTCTCAAGGAATCTGATAATGGGATACCTTTGGTGTCATGTTTTACAGCTCTGACTGTGGCCCAGAGAGATCAGCCTTATCCAAAAGCTCTGAGGTCTATCAGAGTCCCTTGGTATGCAGGCACCCATCCATTCTCTCCTGAGCTCCGAGTGAGGAGGAGGAGGAGCTGAGTGTCAGGCTTTTCATTTCCACACAGCACAAGGCATTGCAGAAGCAGCCATGACCCTCAAGGACCCTCCTGCTCCAAAGACTTCAATCTTGAAGGTAAAGACTTAAAAAATTGCACGAAAATCAGAGACACATGGGCAAGCACTTGCCCCATCTTGTAACATCACTTGTCAGCGTCTTCTAATCTGATCCCAGGCTGCAAAGGGTTGTACTCAGCTCATAAATTACTGGATACCATTACAGAGATGTAAAGCAAGGAACAAAATAATTGCTGGAGTAGGAAAAAGACATGGCTTTGCCCTCGGGTGGGTAGGCACAGTGGGACAAGCTCCAGCACCAGGCCATTTTTAGCAAAAGGAATCACAAATACAATTAACTTCTTAGCTGAGTTGGCTACAAGGAGGAAAAGGCTCCATCCAATAAGCTATGCTCATTCCCACTCTGCTGCAGAGCTGAGTTCTAGAAGGAACACACAGCGTTTTGCCACATCCAACAGCAAGCCATGAAGTGTGATGATGCAGAGTTAAGGTACCTGTAAACTCACTGGTTTTGCTTCCTGACTTTCCTATTTTCGAATAAAGCTCTGATCTTTTAAGGTTTTTTTATATTTGGATTTGGTGACTGCTAACACATAGTCTAAGGCTACAAACCATAATGTACATTTTACAGCAGCACAACTGCCTGGGCGCCCCTTTCCATCAGCCTCCCGTTGGTTTTAAACACATCAGTCTCCTGGGAGACACATTTAATGAGGAACCAGCCCCTACTTTGCAAAGCCCTGCTCCATTGACTGCGTGGCCTCCTGCATCCCCCCTCTAGATTATTCTGGAAGGCTGGTCAAGGAATATTTCATAGAATTACAGATTATTCTAAACTCAAAGGGACCCGTAAGGATCATCCAGTCCAATCCCTGGCCCTGCACAGACACCCCAACAATCCCACCCTGGGCATCCCTGGCAGCTTCTGGAGCTCTGGCAGCCTCAGGGCTGGGACCATTCCCTGGGCAGCCTGGGCAGTGCCCAGCACCCTCTGGGGGAAGAACCTTTCCCTGAGATCCACCCTAAATGTCCCTGACACAGCCGTTCCCTTGGGTCCTGTCCCTGGTCATCAAAGCAGAGATCAGAGCTGCTGCTCCACTGCCCCTTGTGAGAAGCTGCAGATTTGGGCATTCCCAGGTCTGTCCAGGCCTGCACACCCTGCTGAGCACAGGGCACCCAGCAGGCTCCTTTTGGCTCAGATTTCTTTTCAAAGTAGCAGCCAGACAAGGACCAACGTGTGGAAAGATTTTGAAACTCTGAGAGAACTTTAATTTGACCTCATCTTGCAACATCTCCCGTAGGAGGAAAGTCACCCACACCTTCAAATCTGACTGAGAACAGCAAAGGACAGTTCTGGAACACTGCTTCTCTCTTCTGGAAAACACCCTGCTGCAGATGGTGCTGGGAGAAGGAGCCCTGGGAGCGCCTCCTTTGCAGGCAGGAGGCAAAGGATAAACAGCTCTCCTGCCATCCCTGTCCAAAGCCCCTGCAGGACTATGAGGACACGGCAGCTCTCATGGATTTGGGAGAGGGAATTTGGGTTTGCATTTACCTGTACACCACCACAGGGATCCTCTTCCATGACCTGAATGAAGCCACATTCTCCAGCTCCTTGTCAGTGATCCAAACAGGGACCAGCAGCTTCTGGGGATAACTGGAACAAAGTCTGGAGAAGACAAAGCATGAAAGGCAAGATGAGGACTGAGCAATCAAAAATCTGCCCCACAGCAGCTCACATTTCCCCAAACTCAACGTGCAGGATTTTGTCTCTTCCTCCTCATATCTGTCTCAACACAGTGAGACAAAACGTGCCGTCAGGAATGAGCTGAGAGAAGACAACCTCCTTTCACATCAGGCCTTACCTCTGGGCTCATACTAAGTATCCTAGTACTTCTCTGGATGCCTTTGGAACAACCTCTGGATTTAAGAATTCATGAGGGTTTAGGAGAATAGTCAATAATTTACATGAAGTTTTTGTTTTCTTGTAGCAGGTACACACAGAGCTTCTGGTAAAGAATGGCCAACCACTTTCTGCCTGAGAGAACAGGATATATTGTTCAGTGAGGAAGACATAAATCTGCCCAGAAATTTAGCAGTGGGAACTGGGGGAATGCAAATAAAGTGACAGGAGTGAGATCTACATCATAACTTGCTTGGTTGGGTGCCAGAAATCAAATTCTTGTAGCTATCTGAACACGTACCAGCAGTGAGAGGAGAACTCTCAGAGCAGAGAGCACTGCCAGAGGGCAGGGTGACATGGGATATTGGGGAAAAAATTGTTCACTGGGAGGGTGGAGAGACCCTGGCACAGGGTGCCCAGAGAAGCTGCCCCTGGATCCCTGGAAGTTTCCAAGGCCAGGCTGGACGGGGCTTGGAGCACCCTGGGATAGGGGAAGGTGTCCCTGCCATGGGAGGGGGTGGAATGGGATGGGCTTTAAGGCTCCTTCCACCACAAACCATTTTGGGATTGTAGCACACACAAAATTCCAGGAGTGCAGGGGGGGCTTTCTGGCTCCTGCAGCTCCTCCCCTGCCCCTTCTCCTCCCAGCACAGGCCAAGGGCAGGCTCAGACACAGCAGTGCCTGCGAGCCGGAGCAGCTGAGCCCCTGCAGGAGGGTACACGGCAAGGAACATCAAAAAGCAGCTCTGGCTCAAGGTTATCCCACATCATTTAGTGGGAATGTTTCAGGGCAGATGTGGAGCAATGTGAGGAGGGTGAAAGGATCCAGCCAGTAAGCTCCAGAGGGTGGTCTGGTGTTCCTGAGCCCAGGCTATTCCAGCTGATGGCAACAGGCACAGTTCAGTATTAGTTTATAGTGCTAGTGAAGAACTGCCTGCCACACTGGAAAATGGCACTCCAGTGTCTAGACAGCTCCTCTGAGAGCCCCAGGCAGAAAGCAATGGTGGCTAAGGGATAAAAACAACTGGGCGAGGATGAGGAATTCAGGAAGCAAAATTAAAGCTGTCAGTTAAGGAGGTGAAGTCCAGGTTGTTTGTGGTAGGATGTCTGGGCTTGGACATCTCTGAAATGCCTAAGATTCCATAAGTAAAGGTGGTCATGAAATTAGAGAAGCAGTGAAGCATGACTGAAGATGCAGGAATGTGGGAGAGGGTTAGCACCTGTTCAGGTCTGAAGGAACTTCTGGAATAGCTGAGTCTATACATGAACAGGCTCTGCTGAAGTGCAAACAGTTCTCTGGCACCTCAGATGAAACATGGGTGATGTCTTAAAAGTACACATTGGGAGAGGTAGTCCAGGAGAGGCTCAGGAGTGTATCTTCCAAGAGTTAAATCACTAAAACTCTGTAGCCTTAGGGAAACAGTAAGATAGAAATCAATAAAATTCAGGTAGGAAACAGGACATCTTTAAGAAGTGAAGCCAAGTTCAAGCAGGGTGCATAGAAACAGGCAATAAGGTTAAGACAAAGAGACATGTCTTTCTAGGCTAGAATTCCAGAGGAATACAGTGGAGGAAGTGAAAACCCAGGATAAGCAACTCTGTTGGCTTAACAGTATCTTATAAACTGATACAAGGAAGGATATCTGTGGCACCCTAAGTTTCAGGCTACAAGCTTTATAGGAAGGCCTAAATAGTCTGAGCTTGTGAACAAAGTGTGGGCAACTTCCAGGGGAAGGTGGGAGTGACAGTGTGACGCTCAGAGTGACCAGCATCCACCAGAACGTGCATGGATCAAATCCCAAGCCTGAAGAGAAACCAACCCCTGGAGTGACAGTAATGGCATCCACAGGGGCTGGAAGAGAAGCAGAAAGGCTGCAAGGGCAGAAATTCCCATGGGAGGCTTGTTTTGCTTCCACACAGAACACACAAGTGTCTGAACCAAAGGTGACATTTTCAGACACACCCAGGTGTTTCTTGGTGCTACCAGCAAAATCATCAAGTCTCTGACTCTTCCTTTGGATCTAAGCTGCTCCAAAGCAGAATAACTGAAAATTCTCTTTGTTACAGCATTCATCACTCAGTAGATTCAGTAATGTTCTTAGAGGGGATAAGGCTCTCACAACAGCAACAACAACACAAAGGGTTAAGTTCAGGGCACTTGGGGTTTGAGTCAACATGGCTGTTGGGAGGGAGGTCACTCCTCATGTGTGAGAGCTACCTGAAGCATCAGTGAATGAGCAGATAGGGCAAATTTAGATTTTCAGAAGGGGTTGTTTGAAATTTTTTATGTGCCTGTGTTTTTTAACAGGTATGTCCCCACAGAGCTGAAGAATGCTCCTCTTAGGAAACAGCTGCTCTTGAGAAGATAAAAAGTAGTTCAGAACCTCAACGATCATTTTTCACCACAACGGGAGTCCTAAAGGGAACCACCTGCAGTGGGGTGGCCTGGAAAGCCCCAGGACCAGCCTGAGCCAGACAACAAAGGGAAAAGCCTTGAACTGTGAGGTCTGATGGCAGGAGAGTGTGGCTGGAACCACAGAGACACAGGAATCAGCACCTGTGAATGAAGATCGATGGAGAACCTTCTTACCACAGAGATAACAATGAGGGAGAGGAATCATGGAATACCCTGGTTTGGAAGGGATCCATGAGGATTGAGTCCAGCCCCTGGCCCTGCACAGGACACCCCAACAAGCCCATCCTGTCCCTGAGAGCCTTGTCCAAGCTCTTGTTTCACAGAAGGCAAACACATGTACCACTAACAGTCCTCATAGACTTTCTGTCCACATGTTCCTGTGGCAAATCCAAGCAGGGACAGCAATTATCCCTTTCCAATGGTATGGATAGTATTAAATTTTATAGAGAAGTGTGAAAAAGACAAAATTTTAATTAAGAGCAGTCTCAGAGACCAGTAGGAAACACCATCTGGCTAAAGCAGTAACAGAACTCCAGGCAAACTTTCTCCTCATAAACTCAAAAGTTAAATAAAATCACAACCATAAAAAGATGAAACCTAAAAATGAGCGTCAACATTGGAGGCAAAGTGTTTTTGGTGTTTTCCTTTTTCTGAAGGAACTACATGTGTACCAAATGCACCAGTACTAAGGCTGATATGAAACAACTACCTCAGAGAGCCTGTGTGGACCAGATGGGCAATGCTGGAGTGATCCCATTTCCCTGGGTATAACATCCCTGAAGATGTGAGAGCCAGGGAGAGACCGTGTAATAATTTTATTATCACTGTACACTTTTATCAAGACTGAAGGAGTGGTTATTATAAGCTTGTATTGCTCTCATTTTACGATGGCTGTCTCCAGGAAGGAGATAATAGTTCCCAGATAAGGACATCTCAGAACAGACTTGAAAGACAAGGAACAAAGCCATTACCTTGGAGTATCCTGTCTTTAACCACACTGTTTTGCCAAAGCAGGGAAATAAAAGATAAAAGGACTATAAACAGTTAAAAAGTAACCTGATCCCTGTGAATAGAGGCAGGTGGTTATGATCAAAAGCCAGAGCAGGATTTAAAGCCACACTCCCCCAGCAGCAAGAGAGAACTGGTTTGAGTCGCACAAGGCAATTGCACCACGCCTGAGATCCCGGGATGTCTGCAGGAAGCTGGGACCTGCGAGGATCTCCAGGGAGGAACTTGGCAGGTGGAGGGAAGCAAAGCCAGGCCCACACCCAGCTTGCTGAGGTTTGTTTTAAGTCCCTTCTCCCCTGGTTTGGTTGGAAATCAAACACCTGTCTTCAGAGAAGGTGGTTAATGGCAGTGGATTATTGGCCACTAAGCAAAGCACAGATGGTCAATGGAAGCTGAACTTCCTGAAATAGTCAGAGGGAACCACACCCCAAGACCCAGCAGGGAAGAAGACCCTATATACAGAGACTCTGTCTAGGGCAGGAACCCACAGGCTGTGCAGTCCAAAACAGAGCAGTTCAGGACAACAACTTTTATTTGACAATCTTGGAGAAACTGTGCAAATGCCAGCAAAGTCATGTGAACAGTTCCAAAGCAACGACGTGGTCAGTAGGGCAGAGGTAAAATGGAAATCACCCCCCAACTTTAGTGCTTGTGGCCTGGATTCTTCATGAAAAGAGAAGAGGCAGCAAGCTCCAAAACTGGGATTTCCACAGTCCAGTGTGTCTGAGATTTCTCATGGTCTCCACAGGAAACCAGTGACCTAGAACTGTCCACTGCATAGGTGATGGGGATGTCTGGACTAGCTGGGACAGAGAGGAAAGGCTGAGGGATACCAGTGGTTTCAAGAACAGGATTATAGGAAATGCACAAATGAGTATGTCCATCAAAGTTTGAAATCCCATTGGCTTAATGCCACCTGCTGCAAACAGTGCAGCTGCCCTTTTCCAAGAGTCCTGTGCTCCTGCCGGAATAGAAGGTGGGCTGGAAACACTGATTAGTGGCAAAAGGTCTCTTCCACTTGTAGAGTGGGAAAACCTTGCAGGGATTTCCACCCCAATGCCCACAGGGAACACTTTCAACACTGGCTCAACCGAAACGTGACATCACAGTGATGGAGAACCCCCGGTGGGGACATGCCCAGCACACCACCATGTTCCCAGGGAATGCTCTTTTCCCTTCCACATTGTGAAGCTCCCAAGCTGCACTTGGGGGCTGCCACCTCTTATTCTGCCATGTGCCACTGCCAGAAGTTTTACTCCATGCCATTTGTGAATGCCCTGCCAGCAGCTGGAGGCAGATCACCCTTCAGCTTCTCCTGCTCTGACTGAACAAGCCTCACTCCTTCCCAGACTCCTGAGCCTGCCAACAGCTCTCCACTGGCTAACCCCAGCTCCTAACAGAGCTGAACATCTGCCTGAGTGTATGAAAACTGTGGCTGTTGTGTCACACTGAGCATTTTAGAGAGGAGGACTGACCAGGAAGACAAACCCACAATGGATGGACCTCCAGACTCCCAAATGTTTTCCATGAGGAATAAGAGCCACCACATGGTAAACTACCTGAGTCAGCATTTACAGTTCCTGCTAGCTCTGATGTTTGGACTGTATTCCCTCTCCAATTCCACGATGTGAAAGGCAGAAAGAAAAGGGATCTGGCTCATACTCTGATCAGCCTGGGTGCTGCCAAGGCCAGAAAGGAGGATTAGCTGGAGTTTGACTCACCCACTGCTCCGCACAGGGATTACCAAGGGAAAAGTCAGGCAAGAGGAGAGCGCGGAGGGGGTGTGATGAAACACTCACTTGTAGTTGTTGTTGATGTCAGAGACACGCCAGGCATTCTGCAGGTCGAAGCCCATCCTCACCAGCTCCATCTCAAACCGGAACCTCACGTGGTCCCCTGAGGAACAGAGCATGGGAAGTTACTGACAGCACAGAGGAATCTGACCCTGTTTGTGGCACTCCACAGCAACTGTCACAGGCTGGAGAGAGTCACAAAACCACAGAAAGGTTTGGGTCAGCAGGGACCTGAAGCTCATCCTGTTCCACCCCCTGCCATGGCAGGGACACCTCCCACTGTCCCAGGCTGCTCCAAACCCCGTCCAGCCTGGCCTTGGGCACTGCCAGGAATCCAGGGGCAGCCCCAGCTGCTCTGGGCACCCTGTGCCAGGGCCTCTCCATTCCCTGATTCAAGAATTCCTTTTAACATCCCATCTAACTGTCAATTTAACACTGTCCCCCCATGTCCTGTCACTACCAACCCTTATAGAAAACCTCTCCCTCTTTTTTATAATCCGCTTTAGGCCCTGGAAGTGGCTCTGAGCTCTCCCTGGAGCCTTCTCCTCTCCAGGTGAACACCCCCAGCTCTCTCAGTGTGGCTCTAGACCAGAGGAGCTCCAGCCCTGGGAGCATCTTTTTGGCAAGGAGAAACTCATGGGCAACTGGATGGCAGAAATAATTGTGCTTCGGAAGCCAGGAAGACTTGACCCTCACAGGGGTACCTCTGTTTGTTTTGTCAAGTCAGGTCTCATCTCAGGGCACATAAACAGCCTCTCCATGGCAAGGGGGTGTATGGGGGTTAATTTAACCTACTTCTGCCCATCTGGCAGAGACAGCTTCCAAAGTGGGTGTCAGGAACCCCATGGCAAGGAGCACTGAGCACCCACCTGAGGCAGTTCCTTCCTCCAGACTGCTCTCAGACGCTGACTCAAGGTTTCCTCTCTCATGTTTTAGTCTTGCCTCACTAATTCTGGATGCCTTTGTTGCTCCAGTGTCAAATCTTGTTAATAAATAAATACTGCAAAGCTCTTTACCTCAACCGTATCCTGCAGCAACAACTTGAATTGGTGAATTTATTTACACCAAACACTTTCCCTGAAGGAAACACAGCAAATATCTCTGATTGCTGGGGGTTGGGGCATGGTAAGGAGACAGAGCTTACCTTTCCTCTATCAACTTCTCTTGGAATAGCTGTATTACTGAACCCCAGCCCTCCATCTCACCTGTCTTTGGACATTTGATTCAGGCTACTGCTGCCCTCCTCTAGGATCAGCTCATTTTTCAGTCTAAAGCCAGGTTTCTCACTCATTTTAATTCTGTTTTTAAACATCTTCATCATCGATAAGACAAAGCAACTGCGAGCAAACTTTGTGTTCCCAGGGAAGGGAAACTCCCAGTCCACACGAGGGCACCAGCACAGCTCTGGTTTTCTCTTCATGGACTCAAAGCTTTGATTTGCTTTGATTTTCTCTTCATGGACTCATCCTGTGCGAGGATGAGCCAGAGCTCTCCACCGACCTGATCCTGGGAAAGTCACAGCATTTTTGGGTGTTGGTGAAGAGATGCAGATGGGCTTATATTAATTAGGCTGCCTCAAAACTGATGCTGTTTGCCACTCCAGGACAGGACTGCCTGAGGTCTCTACCACTGTGATTAGATAACTTAAGTATGGGATGTTTTCTCTCAAGGAGAAAGGGAAAAGCTGCTTCTGTGTTGCTGGTTCAGAAAGTTTTTTGTTGTGTTTGTTACTAATTCCTTTCACTGTGCTTCTTATCCAGTAGGATATGGCCATCAGCTGGATCTCTAGGCCAGGCACAGGATGACCCAGGGAGGCAAATTTGAAACTAGACAGGGTTTATGAACAAGAGCTCAATTGCAGTGCAGTGCTGCTTGCCAGAGCAGCAGGAAGGGCCAGGCCAGGAGCTCACCAGGACGGCAGAGATGCGCATGTTGATCCTCCTCATCCACACACACCCCCAAGCACCAGGCGTGGTAGGCGAATGCAAAGAGGTCCTCAGGCTTGGCAGGGCGGGCAATGGCTCGAGTCAGCCTCTTCAGCCACTCCTGGCACTGCTTGAAGGTGGAGAAATGGCACCTGCAAACCCAAAGGCAAATCACCCTTAGCGGGGACATTCACCCAGCCAAGACTGAGACAGGAAAAGGAACACGGCCCCAAGCCTTAGAACCCTGACCAAGGGCAGCTCAACTCCAAAGGCATCACAGGGGGAGCCACCAGAGCTGGTCCCAGCCTGCAGCACCAGCAGCTGCACCACAGCACTAAACCAGATACCTGATCACTTTGGAGTCTTTGCAGATGATGTGAAGCTGGAACATATCCCGACACTCCACACTTTCCATCATCCTCAAAGGCACCTGCAAGGGAGGGACAGATGTAGGGCATGACACCACAGGCCAGAGTAGCCCCAGCAGCCATGCCTGCAGGCTCCTCAGGCTGCAGATGGTTCCACCAGTCACGAGCTGCTTCTGTGAACTACAGTCCCACTCCCAGGGTTATGGAGCTCCATGAGTCAGCACAGAGCTCTTCCATGATTATTATTCTGATCTCTGTTCTCTCCCTTTGTGATCTCCCACTTGGGGCCAGTTCCTGACTCAACCACATGCAGTCAAGCACAGGTAACTGAGCCAAATAACAGCTGCAGTAAGGGACAGCAAATCAAGGCAGTGAGAGAAAGCCTCAAGCTCCCACTGCCTGACTCTGTGTTGGTGAGATGTCTCATTAAAATTGGCCTGCAAGAGACCTCAACAGCCTTAAAACCACCAAAGTTATTGCTTGAATTTAAAGAAAACAGCAAAGGAAAGACCTAATTACTATCCAAAGGAAAACCCCGTCCTCACACTAAATACAGTAACAAAACAGCAACCGCACGCCCAGGCCTGGCATCCTCCAAGAGACACCTTCCCGTGCCACAGCCCCCAGGAATGGGGTATTGCCGCCCCTCCCTGCTCTGAAACCCTGGGAGAGGTGATGGTGCAGGCAGAGCCAGACTCACATTGATCACAGAGTCCTTAAATTTGATATGCAGGCGGTAGTTGGAGATGGCGATCACAGCGTCGTTGGCATGGCCCAGGTACTCCACCCCCTCACCCTGCAACACAGTGAATGGCACCTGGAAGGGAGACAGCACCAGGTCAGGTCACACAGGTACCTTGTGCACTGGAATTCCCAGAGCCACTCTTCCCACTGCCTCCGCAGTGCATCTCCCAAGTGCTCCCCATGCCCTGAGAGCAGGACGGACAGTGTGGGCACCGCTGCCCAGCCCCGCACACGGAGCCAGCAGCAGCTCCTGAAAGATCACTTGTGTGCCAGGCACACCTGGCAGCGAGGGGGGGCCAGGACACAGAGGGACAACTGCTCTTCAGAGAGGGGAAACCAGCTCTGGCACAGAGGCATGGAGAGGGACATGACCGCAGGACAGCTCAGAGAGAAGAGGGTAGTGCTCTGCACAGCTCCTGAAAGAGCCCAGCACCGTGGGGAAGCACTGGAAGCGGCTGCCCAGGGAGGTGGTGGTGTCACCATCCCTGGAGGTGTCCAAGGAACAACTGGATGTGGCACTCACGGCTCTGGGCTGGGTGACAATGTGGGGATCAGCCACAGGTTGGACATGATGGTCTTGGGGGTCTTTTCCAGCCTCAGTGATTCTGGGATTCTGTCCCAGGGCAGTGTCACTTATGTGATCCTGTTGTGCCATTTAAACATGGGGTGCCCTCAGCTGCCCTGTGAGACTCAGTAGTACCATCCAGGTAAACAAATGAACCGAAGTTGTACCCAGTTTCTGCTAACAAGGCTCTCAGGGATTCTGTGTATAGTTATTTATATGACTGAGGAAGCTTGTCCTGATTAAACTGCAAGAAAGCTTCATTAGAGTTACCTCCACAATCAAGTATGTGTTTTTCCCCATCAGTCTGGACACGTCATAGTTGTTTTTAAAACACGGAATCCTGGCAGACAGTCAAGTTTGACTTTTTTTATATTAAAAAAAAAAGCAGGCAGAACAGCCTAAAATTCACCAGGCCTCTTTGTCCTTAGCTAATCAGATTCCTCCTTCTCCCTGAATGCCACCTACACCAGGTGATGTTGGTAACCAATTATGCAAAAAATGTCACGACAATTTATCATTTGAGCCAGAGCTGAAACCTGCCAGACAGGACGGCTGATGACACAATTCATTACACTGTAATTAGTACAAGTCAGACCACCTTCTCTTTATTTTGAAGTTGTTTCTATGGCTTGGGTATAAAAACCTGAATTTCAAACTTCAAGTGACAAGTGTACTAACAACTTCTCCTTTCTTTGTACAAAAATAACCACCCTAGCTTGGCATCTGTCCGAACAATCTTGAAAAATATTAATTATTTGCCTAAGAGAATATCCTCTCTTTATTTCTTGCAGTTGATTTCTGCAGGCTTGCCAGAGCTGTTTTTATCTGGCATGCGTCTCTCCTGCTTACGTGGCTCTTTCACACAGCAACAGAAGGGAGACAGAACAGGAAGGGGCTGGTAAGGTTGCAAGAAGCAATGGAGGGAAATCCTGGAATAAACCAGTAGGTGCCCCAATACAGCTTGTTATCAACTGAGGGCATCCCTCTAGAGCCACAGGATCCTGGAATGGTTTGGGCTGGGAGTGACATCCCAACCCAAGCTCAACCAGTTCCACGCCCTGCCATGGGCAGAGACACCTTCCACTGGGCCAGGTGCCAAGTCCCATCTAAGCTGGTCTTGAACACTCTGCTTTACAATAAATTGACAATTCACTGAAGGCAAATTACTCTTGGGAGGGTAGAACTTTACTTCTCCAAACAGCAAACTAAGGCAGAGTGTGCTCTTCTCCAGAAGTCCCAGCTCAGAGTCACCTCAGCAGCTTCACCCCCCAAAGCCACAGCCCTGCAGGCCTGACCCTGCACAACCCCCCAGCCTGTAGCTGTTCCTTCAAGCCAATAGCTCTCAGTCCTCCTTTTCCCCAGCACTATTTGCCAAGGCAGTGACAGTCTCAGAACAAACTCAAAACACTGCAGCAGCAAGAACAAGGTGAGCCTGGCTCCAGCCCCAGGAGGATGATGGTGAGCACCGGAGGATGTTAAAGGAAGCACCAATTCCCAGGAGGGAATGCTGCCCTTGCTGCACAGCAGCAACAGCACCCAGGGATCTTCCGAGGGCTTTCTGCAGCAGGAGGCTGGCACCATATGGAGGTTCCTTCTTCCAGCCACCATGCAGCAGGAAAATGCCAGGGGCAAGGTGCTCAAGGGGAGAGCAGGCAGTGCAGCTGCACAGAGCACGGCCCCCATGCTACTCCTGTCCCAGAATCTCCCTGGATGCAGGCTGCAGGGCAAGGGCAGGCAGCAGCACTTCCCCCAGGGAATGCCAGGGCTGGCTGTGCACTGCAGCAGCTCCAGCTGCATCCTGCCAGGGCTGGGCAGCCAGGGCCAGGGCCTGGGAACGGCCCCCACACACAGGGAGCTGCTGCCCCGAGTGTGCCCCCAGCCCGTGGCCTTCAGGATGTGCTGGGCTGGAGAGCTGCTCTGCAGAGCCCAGCCTGCCACATCCCAGAGCTGTTTGGGTGTTTCTACTTCCTTACCTGCAATGACTCCTCCTCCTTTATGAGCTCCTTCGGGGGGAACAAGTCCTTGGCCTGGATGTACTCCAAACTGGGAGGGCCTTCCTCACCCTGCATTGCAAACAGAGCACACAGTCAGACAGCCTTGGCCAGAACATGCTGTGAAAGCCAAAAATTGAAGCTGCTGGATACTCTTGGCAGCCCAGGAGCTTGGGGATACCTGTGCATGGAAATGCCTGTTCTGCCTCCAGACCCCAGCAGTTCCTCTGGCTGTTCAGAGTGCCCACAGCACAGTGAAATGCTGAAGCCTCCAAGTCCCACCTCTTCCAGCTGAGTGGTGTTTGGAAAGCCAAGCAGACACACCTTGGCCACAGGGGACTGATGTGACAGTAACTTGTCACGTCAGCTGTTCCCGTTATGTGGCACCAGAGCAGACACCCCATGACACAGAGGGTTTCCATCCACAGGCCAATGTCAGCCTACTCTTCCTCCTTTTAAGGACTGCTTTGTTTCGGGAGTTTTTGTTTTCACTCTCACACCAAAGAAGTCTGGGAAGAGCCTGAATGTTCTGCAGGAGAAGATACAACTGTGAACAACCTAAACCCCTATAACAATTGCACCCCAGTGCACATAATTCACAACAGGCACTACTGATTGGTGCCAGCACCAAGCCCAGGGCAGCTGGATATGTCCAGCCTGTTCAGATGGACACCCAAGAAAACCCACAGAGGCCTCAGGATGGTCTCACAGAACTTGCACATCCCATCCTTGACAAGTGGAGTGTATGTCTCAGTTTGGAACATGAGAATCCCCATGCACTCATACAATCAGAGTATCTTGAGCTGGAAAGGATAAGGATCATCAATTCCCATCCCTGGCCCAGCACAGGACACCCCAAATCCCACCACATATCTCAGAGCATTGCTCCAATGCTCCTTGAGCTCTAGTGTGAACTATTGGTACCAATTTTCACCAGCCCTCACGCAGGCCCTGTCACATCACTGAACTGCTGCCAAAGGAGCGGCACCCAGACGTTCAGCTGCAGATGCTCATTGCTGGGAGTCCAGGATGCTGCTAATTCCACATGTATTTGGTGTGGGAATGTTTTCTTCAGAAGGCTGCTTGCTCTCTAACTCTAGCTGTAGGCTCTAGCATTTACCAGGAAACACTGTGTTCTGTAAGCACTGAGTAATATTTTAAAATGACATATCTTTCTGGATATGCCACCCAAGCCAGAATCCCAATTTCAACCTGAAAAAAGGAGACCCCAATCCTTCTGGCTCAGGAATACTTCAAATGATGCTGAATTCTCTTGTGTTTCTGACAGGGGCTGAAGCCTCAGTGCCTGCAGGAAGAGCCTGGCCTGAGGTGCTCCCTGGACCTCAGATAGGGGCAGCCAGACCCCTCCCACCTCACATCCAAGGAACCTGCACACATGTAACATGCTGTTAGAGCCTTCATAAAACTCAGCATCAGCCCCAGCTGGAGGGAAAGGCACTGCCCCTGTCACCACGTTCTGAGGGACACAGGGCACAGCACCAGCTCCAGTAGCAGCCAATGCTCACTGGAGACCACGGGGGGCTTGGGGCCCCTCCTGCCAGTGGCTCACTCCAAGGCTGAGGCACCAGCCCAGGGGAGCACAAAGGGAAGGTGTGTGCCCGTGTGCCGGTGCAGCAGCCAGGAAGCTGAGATCCTCTCCCATCCTCACTTTGCAGTTCGCAGAGAAATCCCAGGGAGCAGCAGGAACTGGAACAGGGCGGCCCGAGCTCGCCACCCGCCTGGGTGTCCTTGAGTCCCTCCTCGCCTGCAGCACAGGGCAGGCGGAGGCTGAGCCTCCCCTCCCCCC
>NW_005054381.1:2808277-2836046 GCF_000277835.1 Geospiza fortis | reverse complement strand
GGGCGTGGCTCCCGCCGGCACCTGCCTCGTGCCGCACTGATGGCGGCACTGGGAGCGCCGGGAACAATAGCGGGAGGGCTGCTTCGTGCCCCGGCACCGCGCCCTCTGCCCCAAGCCCTCAACCCTTGGCACCCCAGCAGGGAGCCTTCTGCCACGAGCCCACTGACCCCACACCAACGCCTCCACATCAGCACTGAGGCCTCTGCTCCAAGCCCTCTGCCCCAGCTTCGTGCCCTCTGCTCTGAGCCCTCTACTTTGGCATCAAGCCCTCTGCCCTACGCCCTTCAACCCTGTGCCGACCCCTCCACTCCAGCATCAAGCCCTTGGCCCCAAGGCCTCGGCACCAGCACTGACCCCTCTGCCCCCAGCCCTGCACTCCAATGCCGAGCCCTCAGCCCCGGCCCTGGTCCCAGAAGCTCAGCCGGGATGTGCCACTGCACCCCTGAGCCTGCTCTCCTCCAGCAGTCCTCCGTGCCTGGACCGGGAGATGAGGATAAGGGGGCTGCCTGCTGCATCTCACCACTCACCACTCCCAAGACTGTAAGTCCTCCGTTCCAGGAGCTTCATGTGCACAGGGACTAGTCAGATGTCCCTGGCTCCCACCAGCACCTGTGTGCTGGATCCTGTGCTCTGGAGTGGACAAGGCTCCTCTTGCTGACCACTTGGACACTTAGCTGCCATGTGAAGGTTCCCCAGCTCCCGTTGGAAATGCTCACAGACACAGGGTAAGGCCATGGGCGTAGGAAATGCTGTGGTTGAGCACCCACCTCCCCACACCAGTCCCCTACAAGCTCACTTTTACTACCTGCTGTCCATCAAGCCCAGGAGCAAACAGCTCCCAGGTCACAGTCTATCTCAGGAACCACAGAAGCAGCTTCTTGGGCAAACCCATATTCATTTCTACCATCAGCTGCTGCTCTGCCCCCACCACTGAGCCAGAGGAAGAATCTCTGTTAAAATGCAAAATAAAACCTGACCCTTCATCAGTTCTCAAAGGCCCCACTATCTGGCTCAAATCACATCAGCTTTTTGCTCCCAAAACACAAATCCAAACAGAGCACAGCCTGTAGCCATTGAGCTCCTCTTAGATGTGTTTGCCCCAAAGACACCACAGACAGCTCTCCCCAGCAATACCAATGGGATCTCAAAGAGCATTTCTCGACTCAGACAAAAGACTTCAGCATTTCTCTGCAAAATTTTTCAAGATTAGATTATTCAGAGCTGCCTTGGCTAAAGGGACAGCTTTGTGACACCCAGACATGCTGCCCACTGTCACTTGCAGAGCAAAATTCAGTTCCATGATGTCCCTTGCTGACAAAACAATCCCACAGACTCACATGGTTACACTAGTTTCACTACTTAGGATTAAAGACTTAGAGGAGCACATAGCCACACCTGCAGATAAGCCATGAAATCTCATTTCACCCTCGCATTGCCCCACTCCACCACTTACACGGAGCACAGAGGGTGGATGTTAGGCATTGCTCATCCTTGGGGCACCTGAACCAGCCAGCACCCACAAACCAGAACACAAGAACAGAGGGTTATGGACACAAACAGAGGATTACACATAAGGACAGAGGGTTATGGATAAGGTTACAGATTTGTCTTGGCCAAAAGTGAGTGGCAGGCGAGGTGCCCTGCTCCCTGCAGGTGACCTTTGCCTGGGTCACTGGAGGGAATGCTGAGAAAAGACAGAGCAGCTAAAGCTGAAGGAACCTTTTATACTAGAGAGAAAGTGTGGCTAGAAACACTGTAAAGCCAATATTTATTGGGGTTTTGACATGTATCAGGGGAAAAGCAACACAGCACATTCGGGGAACAGCTGAAGTCCGGGAGTCTCTTGGGCAGAGTGTGAGCACACATTGCTGTTAAGTGCACACAGCACAAGACCAGAGTCTGTAACACATAAAACCACTGACAAGGTAGGTAAGAGGTTTGCTCCAACCAACAGTAAGATTTTTAGGGCCAAGGCTCAGTTCAGGGCCTGGCACAGGAATTGTTTGCATTGTAACTCCCCTAAGCTGCAGCTGTGCAGAGTTAAAGGGCTGCTCGTCAAATCAGTACTCTGAATTTCCAACCTAAGCTGACCTGAACATCCACAAATAGAACTTCTGCTTTCACTGAAATATTTCTGAACTTTTAGTATCAGAAAAAGACTCACACATGACTTAGAAACTTCTGCCCAAGCACTGAGCCTGCTGCAGAGCAGAAACCTTGCTCTGAAGTTCAGTGGCTTCACAGACGTGCAAGAGGAACTTGATTCAGTCTTGGCTTTCACTTCCTTCAAGAGTTCCCAAAATACCTGCCCTCCTTTCCCTCCAGTGACCCAGGCAAAGGCAGGAGTGGTGCTGGGCAGCCCAGCCCAGGACTGCAGAGTGCTCCAGACTCCTTAGCTGACTTAGCCAGAGGGAATTCCTAAATGCCATCTCGGATGCCTCCCCAGCTGGGCTCTCTTCTCCACTGTCACAGAGGAACAGAAGGTTATTTCACAGACCTGGCTCCTCTGAGTGTTCATGTAGGCAGAAAGAGAAATCTCCTTCATCATCTCCCAACCATCCTTACAAGTGTTTCTCAGTTCTGAGGAAGAAGGGCTGAATATTATGTGGGCAGCATATTCTTAAGGGCAGCTGGAAGTGATTCGGCCCTTTTCCCTCCCACTAGCAATGCCCACTGTTCCTGTGCTGCTCCTCCCACCCCTCCAGACATCCCTGGATCCACACTGCAGGTAAACAGCTTGTAGCCTTCTCCAGAAGGTCCCAAAAGGGATTTAGAGGCTTGGAGATGATACAGTGCTTGGCAAAGATAGGACTGGCACTCAAGGGGCCATCCTGTCCTGCAGCCTCCAAAGGAGATGATATTCCTCATGGAGACACACCTACATGCACCAGGAGCCCAGCCTGCAGCACAGGGTTCATGGGGAACATCTGGTCCCACTTGCCCAAGGAATCTGCATTGGGAGCATAGGACAGGCATCAGGATGCTGAAATCTCTCTTGTGGCCTGGAGCCAGTCAGCATCCTGAAATGAATCATTTTGCCAGTGGCTGGTCCAGCTTTCTGCAAGTTTGGGAAAGTGGGGGCCAGGGAGCAGCTAATTCCCATGGGGCCAGGTCCCTTCTAACCTAAACCATTCCAGGATTCTAAGAGAAAACTGGTCCCATTCACTGCAGGGAGTTGCCAGCATACCTGACTCAGCCTTCCACAGACATGTACACCCTTCCCAGCCCTGGCATAGCTTTATCCTCTATTTCTTTTTGGCACCACAAATAAAATTGCTCTCTCCTTAGAAGGCACCACACCCATCCCTTCTATAGATTAAGGGTGGGCTTCTCCTCACCCCAGCATGGGCCATCACCCTACAGATGGAGGGGAGGGAAGGCAAGGGCTGGCAGAAACGTGCATGCACAGCCCTGTCCCTAGTAGCACATCCACTGCACAGACTGCCCTGATCTGCCTCCAGCTGGAGAAAACCGACAGAAAAATTGGCAGGAGGAGGTGGCTGCCCTGGAAAGGGAATTCCAGGACATGAGAAGTCAGCGGGAGCCAGGGAAGCTCTGTCTGACAGCCAGGGGCACCAGCAGCAGAGGGACCATCAGGATACTCTACTTTAGATCCTTCCAGGTCTGAATATTTATTTTCAGTGAAGATCAAACTGGGAACTGGTTATCTAGATCTTTTTTTCCAGGTGAGATGGAGAAGGGAGAGACTTGCATCATTTATCTTATTCTAAAAGTTAAAATTTGTTCGCTTTCTGCCTGGCAGATGCCCACATTGGGTAAGATGAGCTGCCCTCAGACACGTATTTCTCTGTCTCCATAAGCTGATGCTGAGACTGATGAGCTGTGGCCAAAGGCACTTCTTGTTCTGCCTCCTCTGCTTCTGCTGCACAAAGGGCATCTTTGTTTCAGGTCCCCTTACATAAATAGTTAATTTCCTCAAAGGCTCGGGCGGTTTGTGGGTAAACTGAAAGGCTGCTGAGCCTGAGGTGGAAACAAACCCTTAAACCTGCGCAAAGAGAAGTTACAGTTTTATACCCCATAAATCAGGACTGGGATGGTGGGTGTCATCTTTGAATCTGGATAGGATGATAGAATAATTTATAGATCTGTAATACTGCATTTGGTATTTGTTCAGAAAGGTGCCCAGAGATGAGCATGGAACTGAATATGCAGCAAGAAACCTTTGAGGAGAGGGACAAAAGGGCACAAGTCATGGGCTGTCAACTCCATGCACCAGCACGAGGGGCTGAGGGGTGGCTGCCAATGCCCACCTCGGGTAAGTCATGGGCCCCTCCACAGGGTAAGAACCAGATGCATACAGTGCCAGTATCCCAGCAGTCAGGAGAGGGAATGCTGCTGTGGGAGCTGAGCACTGAGTGCCAGCACAGCACCTGCACCAACCCCACCTGCCAGATTCATTTTAAGTAATGTATTAAGGTACCAAGTGCTTATTACAGCTCCATTAGCCAGAGTTCAGGATTAAACCAACACTAGTGCTGTCTTCAAGGTCATCCCCATCAGCAGCTAGTTTTGGGGAAAAGTGGGAAGAGTTATGCAATCCAAGCTGTTAACACTAGACCACGAATCTGGAGCAGCAGAAAGGGAAGAGCAGGTGGTGAGGCACATCTGGGGTGATGCTGAGTAAGGGCAAAGCTTTTGGGTCTGCCCTTGCTAACCACAGGACCCTGGTGCTGTGGCCTCAGCCTGCTGTGAGCACTGGGAATTAAGGAAGCACTCAGTATGGCTGCAGGGAACAGGGATCCAGCCAGCCCCGAGGCACCCCCTAACCCACAGCCCACCTCCAGCCCTCCCTGTGACTAACTCGGGAGCCACAGCCCTCTGGAGAGGTCACAGAAGGACTCCAAGGAGGCTGTCAGGAGTTTCCATCAGCTCTCTGCCTTCAGCTGCTGACAGAAGCTCAGGTAAGGGGATGGAGGTAAGTGCTTATTTCCACAGCTTGCAATTACAAGTCGCTTTCTCTCTCTTGCCATGAGAGACAAAAAGCCCATAGTCTCTTCCCAAAACCGTGGGTGAAATGGGAGGGGCTTTTAGTGATTGGTTTATTTTTTCCAAAATGAAAAAATAATTTTCAAAAAATCACAGGAGCATTTTAATGAAATATTAAAGGGAAAAAACCCCACCTATTCAGAAGATCCTTTGAAACAGTAAAGGTATCTTAGGGTACTGATAAGGAAACCCTCTCATACAGAAGAAATCAAACAATGATTACACCTAAGGGTGGGCAGGGCCAGGTCAGGGCAATGTCTGTCCAGACACAAGAAAGGAATTCAGGGAAAAGAAAAGCTTCCATATTTTAGTAAATCCAAAATTCCAGTCTCTGCACTTAAAAAAAAAAAACACCACTAAAAACCAAAACCAAAACCAAAAAACCAACAAGAAAAACAACAAAAATCCAACCAACGGGAGGGGTGATAAGAACTAAAGACGGCTTTGCTACAAAGAATTTAAAAGGCTCTTCAGATGTCTACGGGGAATGTGTAGAGATCTACAAAATCCTGAAGGGGAGGAGATGCTCACATGCAGCACCACACTTTATTGTTACTCCCAATACAAAACCAGCCAAAACAATACCGGGCTGGTTCCAAAACAAAGCAAGAGGCGCTCAGCAGCACAACCCTGACACAACTGCAAATCTTCACCTGGTTTTTAAAAGCCTGATGATTTCATGGAAGGAAAACCTACCAAGGGCTCATAAAACATCAATAAATAGTTTCTGGATTACCAAGTCCCTGAGCTGCAGGTCCTGCCAGGTGAGGGCACACACCTGAGTCACAAACCCCTGCAGCATTCACTGGGCCCTGTCACTCAGGTGTCTGACCAGCCTTGCCCTCAGGGGGCTCGGTCTGGCCTTCTTCATGTTTCCTGGGGAGATTTTTGATGTATTTTTCATGTGTTTATTCCCTTTTTTTCATTCATATCTGGTTACATCTGCATCCCTCTCACCTCAGTCCCACTCACAGGAGCCATTGGGTTTCACACCTCCAACATGACACCAGGGCAGCTCCAAGCTGAAGTGTGAGGCCCTTTCTCAGGTTTTGACAGGCGAGGACTTTCACCCCAGACTAAGCTCCTCACCCTGCAGCTGGGGATCAGTTCTTCCAGCAGAAGCACAGGAGATCTTGAGGCAGCACCAGGGAGCATGAGGACAGGGGATACAGCAAAAGTGCTGAGTGTGTAGCTACTTGAGCTGAGAGCTTAACTCACGCAGAGGGCACGTTTCCTTTCCTATTCCAGTTGTTAACAAAATACATCGGGGACAATCCCTCAGGAGACATCACCATTTCCTCAAGCACTCTGCCAGATTTTTATCTTTTTTTTTTTTCCTAATGTGTTTAACCTAAATTTTCATGTCCTCAGTCTGAATTTCCAGCCCTTTGTCTGTCTCTGCAGTTCTCCTCACCACCCCACATCAACACGAAGCTGGTGCTGGTCCATGTCACTGCAGCAAGTTCAGGCTCTGCCCACCCACAGCCCACATGCAGATCACCCCTCTTCAAACTACCCCCCTCAGGACACTCTCAGCAGATCTTTCAACACTGCCAGTCTCCAGCTTTTTCCTCCCAGCAGATCCCTTGTATTTTGGGTTATTTCTTGCTGGAGGTATTAGAGGCCCTTTATCCAAGTTTATCAGCAATCTGGCTGCTTTGGCTGTGGTTCAGATTCTTTGCTACCACATTTTTCTGTGACTAATTCTTGTGAAATTTCTGCTTCTTTGGTGGCACCAGAGCTGTTATTAGCATGGTGTGAAATCCTTCACTGAGAGGCGACAGAAGAACACAATGAAAAACCCCAGCAGTAAGTTTTAAAGAAAAAATAAATCAGTAAGCCACAAAAACTGGATGACTATGTCAGTAGCACAGGGAGACAGAAGGGTGTTTCAGTCTTACTTTTTTTTCCCAATATATTCCAATAAGAGATTTAGGAATAAATGTTTCCTGTTAACAGCATCTTGATGACAGTGATAAATCCCCTCTATTATATTACTGTATATAATACACAGTACTGTTGCACTCTTCTTGCCCATTCTTGTATTTCTTCTCCTACATTTAGCAGCAGTACAAGATTTGGACACACAAAGAACAAGACCACCCAGAGAGGACAGAAGCAGACCAGATTCATGAAATCATTAGGGTTGGAAAAGCTTTCTAAGATCAATGAGTCCAACCATCCCCAAAGCACTGCCAAGGCCACCACTAACCCATGTCCTCAAGTGCCACATGCACAGGGCTGTTAAACCCCTCCAGGCACAGAGACACTGACACTGCCCTGGGCAGCTGTGCCAGGGCTGGACAACCCTTTCAGTGGGAAATTTCCCCAAAATCCACCCTGAGGCTGCCCTGGCCCAGCCTGAGGCCGTTCCCTCTCCCCCTGTCCCTGTTCCCTGGAGCACAGCCCGACCCCCCCGGCTGTCCCCTCCTGGCAGGAGCTGTGCAGAGCCACAAGGGCCCCCTGAGCCTCCTTTGCTCCAGGCTGAGCCCCTTCCCAGCTCCCTCAGCCTCTCCTGGGGCTCCAGACCCTTCCCAGCTCCTCAATGTCCATCCTGTAGAGATGAAATAGGACATGGACTCACCATCCTCAGACACCGTCCAAACACTCCTGATTCAATCACAGCTCAGTCTCTTCTTGTTCTTCCACAACAATAGTCTCACCTGCAGCAAAGAGGAGACAACCCAGAGCAGAAGTTTAGCTTATACGAATTTAGTTAAGAAATTTAATTTACAGGAATGGTACTCCAGTGTGAACACAGAGGGAAAAAAAAAATCCAGAGCCCCGAGGCCAGTGCCCAGTCTCTCCCTATCCCTGCCAACCTCTGCTTTGTGCCCTTTCCAGGAGCTGCTGGAAACCAGATTCAGCATCAGGGGGAGCCACCAAATTCTTTTGGTCACTCACTCACACAGCACCCAGGACTTGTCACATAAGCATACAAGAGCCTGTGCCCCACAAGCACAAAACCCCCACTGTGGGGGAACACAGGAGGGAGCTGAAGGAAGACAGGTTTGGTCACTGTGGTTCAAGGACCTGGGGAAGATCCTTCACAGGGAACTTCAGTGTTTGGAGAAGATCCCTGTGGTCCTGGGAGGAAAACACCTCTAAATCCAATTGGGTCCTGCCTGGGAGGTGGGGCAGGATGCAAGCACTACAAGTACCAGGAAAAACCAGCAAGTCCTTCTGCCAGCTTTGCCCTGCTTGAGGGAGGTCACAGGGGGCATCTGTAGGAAGGGGAAAGCCAAGCAGCAAGACTTGAACAAGGTCCTGCTCCAAGATCTTTTCCAACAGGACCAGATGCTCCCTCAGGTGATCCTGGGAACTCCATGGAGGAAGAGACCCTTCCTCAAAGTTTTCAGGTGTCTCCAAGATCAGTTGATCACCAACATCTCTCTCATCTGCCCACATTTCGCCTCTGTTTTGCTCTTCCAGCCCCTCAGAGGGGATGGAATTATCTACAATTAAACGCTGGGACCAGGGATGGGCTGAGCCCTGGGCACTCCTGTCCTGGTACCACTCATGTGCCTGAGCAGCATCCCACTGCCCCATCCCTGGCAGTGTCCAAGGTCAGGCTGGATGGGGCTTGGAGCAACCTAGGACAGTGGAAGGTGTCCTGCCCATGGCAGGGGGTGGGATGGGCTTTAAGGCCCCCTCCCACCCAAACCATTCTGGGATTCTGTGAAACAGCACAGAAATGTGCATGTGTGTGTCCGAATGTTTTTTAAATACAATGACATTTTAAACAGGGGATCTTCAGTATTTCAGTGTAGGTTGAGGATGGCTCAAAGCTCACCAACCCAACCTGATTTCTGCCAATTCCCTGTAGCACGTCAGAACTCCAGGAATGCTCAAGGTCTTCCGTAAATTTTGCCACCATTAATTTTAACCTTTCTCCTCCTCAGGTGAAATACAAATGCCAACAAATGTGCAATTGGAGATTATCTAAACATCTCACACAACACACCCCAGCTGGGAATCCCCCTCCTTCCACCACTCAGGAATTGTGTTGGCTACAGAAGAGCTCTGAATACCTGCCTAAGGCTTTCCTTTGCTCAGGGATTTCCTTCCCAGCCCATAATTAAGTCAGGTTTGACACCCACACATCAGGCGGCCAAGCTGAATGCCAGCAGGGAGGAGTCATTGCTGAGATGTGATTCCCACAGTGAGGCAGCTGCTCCCACCCTGCTCCTGCCGTGCCCAGGCTGGAATCGTTATCCTTGGCCTTTCAGATCATCTCTCACATCCCGCCATGCACTTGACAGGAAAGGACAGGAGAAAGGCATGGGAGGTCAGAAGGGACTCCAGTCTTGTGCAATCTATCTCTACATTTAATTCTTATCTTTCTGGGGCCATGAAGCTGCTCTGAGGGCTGGAGCCCCTCTGTGCTGAAGCCAGGCAGAGAGAGCTGGGGGTGTTCACGTGAAGAAGGAAAGGATCCAGTGAGAGCTCAGAGCCCCTTCCAGAGCCTGAGGGGGCTCCAGAGGAGCTGAACAAGTCATGGAGGGACAGGACACAGGGAATGGTTTCCCACTGCCAGAGGGCAGGGATGGATGGGATATTGGGAATTAGGAATTGTTCCCTGGTTGAGCGGGCAGGCCCTGGCACAGGGTGCCCAGACAGCTGGGGCTGCCCCTGGATCCCTGGCAGTGCCCAAGGCCAGGCTGGATGGGGCTTGGAGCAGCCTGGGACAGTGGGAGGTGTCCCTGCCAGAGCAGGGGGTAGAACAAGATGGTAAGTAAGGTCTCTTCCAACCCAAACCATTCTGTCACATTACCTTACATTTAAAAGCAGATCACCAAGTTCCAGGAAACTATGGAACTGTGATTCCCACACGCTGGGAATAAAATTTCCTATGAAAACAGAAAAAAAAACAAACAGTGCACTATCACCCTTCAAACCCAGATCAGTCTGGCTCTTTCGAACTATAAAAGCCTTTTTCCCACTACTTAGCAAATAATCTCACATATCAGACTTCAGAGAGGAAAGAGCCTCCAGCAGGAGCTACCAGGAGAGTCACTGCCAACCTGTGACTTGCAAGTGATGTGAGAAGCACAATTAGTCTGTAGGTAAGAAAGGGAAGAAAAATGTTAAATATGCTTTTTTCACTAAATCTGAAGATACTTGAATTATTGACAACACTGAACAACAGGAGTACTGTTTCTGCAGTGTGCTTTGGACCAATGTATGCAATCACTGCTAATGGCCAGTGCAGTTTCTCAGTTCCTTCCTTGTACAAGTCAGCAATGACCAGAAACTGAAACTCTGTGGCTGTGTCATGACTGAGGAGGCTCCTCCTCACTCCCATCCCCCAGCTCTCTGGACAGCCAGTTGCCCAAGAGGAAGGCAATCCATGGCAGCAGGACTCCTGGCCCCATGAGCTCAGCCTGCTGGAATGCTGCTGCTCCTGTGTCCCCAGGGCCTTCCTCCTCCTTGGGAGCAGGGGCAAAGCTGAAGGGGTTCCTGAGGATTAATGGGGTGAGAAAAAGCCAGGAGATACCACAAAAATCCAAGTGCTGCTTGTACCTCTGGGGAGCCTCCAGCCTTACCCGAATGACACTCAGCCCAGGCCACCAGGCAGTCTTGCTCGAGCACTTGTGCAGCTCCACATGCTCCTGTGCTGGCATCTTAAATGCATCCCTCTGTTTCAGGGCTGGCCATGGCCCTCCTCCTTTCCAAGGCTGCTGTGTCCCACTGGCTGCTGGCTCTGCCCCTGTGGGCTCTAGCCCAGGGTCTCCAGCCCTTGGGAGAGAGGTGGTAGCTGCCCACTGCACCCAGCAATGATGTCCAGCACCTCTCTGGGCTGTGCCCACCAACTTCTCCTGCGGAAGTCAGGTTTGGCACCTGCTCAAGGAGCTGCCTCCCATGCGAGAGGCTGGATTACCCCAAAATCCAGGATAGAAGCTCTCCTTAAAATCTTGGTCACAGGGGATGGGCTGGGGATGGGCTGGGACTGGCCACCTGCTATGCCAAGGTGGAGGCTGATGCTACAGAATTAAATGAAGAAGGGACCAGGGACAGAGAAAGCCAAGACAAAAAGGATGGCACTGAAAAGAAGATAAAAGAGAACAATGGCCTTTCACACACAGATGGAACCACTTAATCACAAAGTGCTTTTGGTTGAAAGGGACCTTAAAGGTCATCTTGTTCCAGCTCCTGCCATGGGCAAGACCAGGTTGCTCCAAGCCCCATCCTGCCTGGCCTTGGACACTTCCAGGGATCCAGGGGCAGCCACAGCCTCTCTGGGCACCCTGTGCCAGGCCTGCCCACACTCACAGAGAAGAATTCCATCCCAATATATCTAACCTAAATTCCCTCTCTCAGTTTGAACCCATTCCTCCTTGTCCTGTCACTAGCACACCGATAGGTCATGTTGAGTTTTTTCATGTTGAGTACCCCAAAGCCCAGAGCCTCAGGCTTTTCTGCTGCTGTACAGTCACAGGCAGAGCATGGGGCCAGCAGCTGCCTGCCCTCCCCATAGCTCACTGGAGGGGGGCACAGGAGGGAGGCACTGGTGCTGCTGGTGGGGCTGGGAAGGTGATCCCACCTGACACAGCTGGGCTGGGGGAAGTAGAGAAAATAATTCACTTCTCTTGAGCATTTTTATAGCTTGTAACCTCCTCTGGAACTCTCATTCTGGGAGACAAACCCTCAGATAAAAAAGCCGTGTCAGAGTTGAGAACACTCGTAAAACTCTTCATTTGCTCTCGTGTAGCCTCCTGCTCGCGTGACTCACACCACACTTCCTTATGCAACCACACCGCTGCCTCCAGGGATCTTTGGCCCTCCTGGTGAGAAACAGAGGGGGAGGGACTGGAGCAGTGTGGAAACCTCTGTCCCCGTTCCCTGCAGATGGTGGAAGATGCTGCTGGAAGAACCTGGCCAGGACCACCAAGCTCTGCCTGCATCCTCCAGGATGCTCAGCCTTGATCCCTGGCCAGACTGTCACACACACACCAGGAAAGGACTGCTCCTTTTCCAAACTGCAGCTCTGGTCTGCAACACCCAGGTCCCCTCTCAGCTGCAATCCAAGCCAGGATGTGACAAGAACTGGAAATCGCAGCAATCCTCACAAAGAACTGGGCTGTCAAACCCCAGGAGAATCACTTCCTATCCCTCTGCCTCCCCAGGTCTCACAGAGGTGCAACAAAAGCACAGGGCTGTGAATTTACAGGAACCTCTGAAAAAGCTGAAAGTCCTGCTTCTAGTACAGTGGCATTAACAATGTAGGGAACACAGAATAACGGGGAACAGCACCCGCTCCCTGCCATCACAGCACGAACAGGGGTCCTGTGGGAAGGAGGGAGGGTCCCCATACACATACACACATGGAGCTGTGGGAAGCTGGGAAAGGGAGCAAGAGCTGGCTAAGGCTTCCTGGTTGCAGGAGTGTCATGGATGCCCCAGGCGAGGTGGGTGGCCCCTGGCAGCTCCTCACTCCCTGCTAGGAGACTCGATTTTAATTGCTCATAAAACTCCAGCCATTGTTTGCAGTTGGAGCAGAGCTCTCTGCACTCAGCAACTGCCCCAGGCAGAGATTTTTTGCTTTAATTTCAGCTAAAATGGTAGAGTTGGTCCTGGTACACTTAAAGGGGAAGTACAAGTCCAATATTAAACGGGATGTTAGAAGGAAAAAACCAGGAAATCTATTAGCCTTATTGTGATCCCAAGTGAAACAGAAACAGCCATCTCGAGCCTCCCACTAATTAGAGGCTAAAAATGCAATTGTCAGACCCCACAGTTACATGCAAAGCAGATTGTATGGGCTGGTCTTTGTTATTTCAAACAAAATCACAGCTAAGAGGGTTGTTTCTAATGATGGCCATGACCAGCTGCTCTTCAACAACAAGACTCTTTTACTGCTGAATAACTATTAAAAAGAAAAGATCAAGCTACCAGAGCCCCTGAATGTCACAGCAATACCAGATGATGGTGAAAAGTTGCCAGAGTATTCACATTGCTCTGCAGCATGAAGGGATCATAATATATGGTCTAACCAGGGGGAAGGGCTGAATTCCAGGATGAAGAATTACCCATGGATGAAGGGCTGCTGGAAGTCCATATTAGAGGATCTCACAGGCATCCCCACATGAGCTGCTCAACGGGGACCGGCAAAAAGTCCACTGCAAAAATATATAATAGCAGTGATGAGAGAGGGGACTGATGGGTGGCACTTCTGTCCCCAGCACTACTGGGACCATGGCTACAACTGCCAGAGCTCAGCCAGCACACTTGGAGCAGGAAGACCAATGCCATGTACTGATCCAAAGCAAAACCAGCTCACCTATGCAGCTTAAAAACCCAAAGATAATAAAATAAAAGAATTCTTCAATATACTGCAGTATTTATGCTAAGTATTGGTCCTGCTGACAAGGACAGATCTCAATCCAATTACTGGTAGATGAAGTTTCAGAATGGAATCAATTCCATCAAGCTTATGGGAAAAGTTGTCCTTTTTATTGCTTGGAGTGTTTAAAACTCCATTAAATAGCTGGTTTTAGTCCAGGTCTGAATACATGAATCTCCACAGGCTCTGAGTAAGCAGAGCTGCCCATGGGGCCCTTGGCACACCCCAAGCTCCAGGTGCTCTTCCCAGGATCACTGACTTGGGATCACAGACTGACTCTCATGTTCAAAGTTATCCTACCTGGGAGATGTGGGGAGGACAAGAGGAATTACCCCAGGGGAGGGGGCCACCTGCCATTACACTGCATGGCCCATCCTGAGTTCCAGGGGATGGCCTCAGGCCAACACAGAGCAAGACATGGCCACTGCCTCACTTGGCCCATGGCACAGGACCACATCCCACCCCACCTCACCCACAGCCACCAGGAGAAGGTCACCACTTGCAAACTCTTCCTGGTCGTCCAAGCCAGGAGTCAGGTCATGATTAAAATACCTTGAAAGCATTTTTCTTCATATTTCAAAGTAATCATGACTTCTTTGAAGGCTGCTGAGGCTTCAGTTGCATTCCAAGCGGGAACATCTAGGTTTCAAACATGGGATTGTTCCCAAGAGCCCAGGCCAGGACACATAAATCAGCTGTCTGCAGGACTGCAGGGTTCAGGGAAAGGTGCCGTAGCCAGGAATGCTCCTGACTGCACAGCACCATCCTATGGGAGAAAAGCCCTCAAAAACACACCCACATGTGGCCAGTGCTGGGCTGGTCCTCATGCCCATTCCCAGGGCAAGCACCTACAGCTGTACAGGGAGGATGCTGGAGGCTGGGCTCAGCCACAGAGGGACACAGGGAACACGGGGACAGATCATCCAGGCCTGTAACTGACAGCCAGGCACAGGGCGAGAGGGACAGAATATGCCTGTGCCAGCTGCAAAGGAGGGCAGAAGATGTGTGAGGATAAGGTTACACAGGGCAACAGGACAGAAACCAGAGCCCTGCTGGGACAGCAAATCCCCAAGGAAGTGCGGGAGGAGCAGCAGAGCCAAGGAGAGAATGGGCAGAGCGAGTTCAGGATTTCAGGAGCACAACTGCCATGGAGTCAAATCTCTCAAATGGTGAAGGTGGGGAGAATAACATGGAGCTTTAGCCAAGCTCAGGGTTTTTGCAGCAGCAGTTCCAGGCTGAGGAGATGAGGGACTTTGCTTTGACTGGGCTGTGTCCAAGAGACTTAACATGGAAGTGGGGAAAAAAGAATAGGCATAGGAGGTGAGCAGGAGCAGAGGTGAGCTTTGCTTTCAACAGGGGAGAAACTACATAACATGGTGAAGGATTCAGAGGCAGCTGAGAAACTGAGCAAGGCGGGAAAGAAGAATAGTGCAACAGGGAGGAACAGACAGCACAGGGGCAGAGATCAGAGGACAAACCAGAGGAGAACTTGTGCCTGGTGCAGGGAAAAGAGCAGTGCCAGGAGGAATGCAGAGAGGCAGGAGGGAATGCTGGCACCGTATTTTGTCCTTCCCCTTCTAAAGACACAAGGTCCTCTGCAGTAAAAAAGAAGGGGAAAGAAGGCTGGAGAAATCAGAGGGGTGCCTGGAGCAGCCACAGGCTTAATGCCCAATAAAAGCAAAGCTCTGGTTTAGTAAAACCCAGAGCAGCTCTGCCGGGAGCCCTGATCCTGCACAGCTGTAGGCAGGCCTGGACCCCAGAGCTGCCATGGATGCATCACTGCCAAAAGGGAGAATGAACAGGAGTAATTTTGGAAAAGGAAATACATGAGGTAGCTGAAGATCACAGAGCTTGGGAAGAACAATGCAGACCCTGAGGCAGAGTTGCTGGTGGGAACAGGGGTCACTGAGCTGAGCAGGCACCACTGGAGGAGGAGCAGCACTGGGGTACAGGCAGTTTTGGGGTTTGTGCTGCTGAACAGTGTAGAACTGAGGACTGCTGAGGATGGAAGGAACAGTGGAAGCTTTGGAAGGAAAGATGCAGGAATGTAGAAGAGGGTGTGGAAAGAGCTGGAGGGGGAAACAGGCAAACAAGATGAGATCTTGGAGGAGGAAAACACCACTAAAATTGAAAAAATGCTGAACTTGATAGGCTGGGCCAGGGATACACCTGGAGCAAAGTCCTGCCAGCCACCTCAGTGTCAGGCTCAGGGGACAGCTTAGCCTGGGGACACTGTCAAAGCAGTGTAATGACAACTTGTTTTGCAGAAGAGTGAAAGAACCAGGGAGGGGGAGATCCTTAGGGTGGATCCAAGCTCCAGGACCATGTTCCCAGCAGCATTTTGTCTGTCCTATCCTTTCCTCTGCCACATCTTGCTCAGCCAGGATTCAGGAGAGATGAATACACATAGGAGCCAGAAAACAGTTTATACCATGTGCAAGATGGAACAGAATTATCTTTAAGGTCCTTTTCAAACCTTGCATTATGTGAGTCTGTGAGATGGGGGGTGCACAGGCAGATTCTGACGGACCCCAGCTGCAGGGTCCAGCAGTGTCACCCAGATGCCATCAAGGTGTATGGGATAATGAGGGAAGAGAACAGAGCCCAGCACTTGCCAGCAAGCGAGCACTGCTATCCATCTCTGCAATGATTTTAAGCATAATTAATTTCAGCAGCCTGCCTGCCAGCTGACTCTGCTCTTTGCGTTAATGACAGTGAAATCGGAGTTTCAAGGGGAACGCAATGACGGTGAAGGAAGCAGAGCCAGGAGCAGGAGTTTCTCAGCTCATCTCCCCTCTCCTCCCGAGGCTGTGGCTCTGCCGGCGCCGCAGCCCCGGGGCTGGGGCAACCGGTGGCACCAGGTGGCAGCAGCACACCGGGATGGTCCCCTGCCAGCTCAGCGTCTGCCTCCTCCTTCGGGCTCGGAAGGAGCAGGGCCTGGCGGAGGCGCTGCCATCACCGCACTGATTCCTTCCCGTCCCATCCTGCCTGAGGCAGCAGCAGACAGGGACAGAGCCGTCAGGCTTTTCCATGGGGGCACGTGGAGGAGCTACGGACCGAGAGAGCCCTGCTGCCCCCGTGCCATGCCCACCCTACAGGCCTTTCATCCCAAGCTGGCAGAGAAGGAATTAAAAGCCAAGGCTCCAAGCTGAACTCCATAACCAAGGGACTGACAGAGACAGGAAGCACAGCTTTGGCAAACATTTTCAAAGTTCCCTGTAAGTCCAGCCTGCTGTTCTCCAGCTTTGTTTGCTTTTCTTTAAAAAAGCAGTTGGGACATTTCAAGTCACAATTAAGCCTTTATTCAAGTGCAAACAATTGCCTGGTCCCTACCCAAAGCAGTGCAGACAGGACCCATCCCAGCTGCCATCCAGGCTCCCGCCTGCTCCTGGCGTCCTGCAGCTGGAAGGGAGGGATGCGCAGGCCAGGGCTCCCTCTCATGCTGCCCTGGCCCCTCCCTCCACACCGTGCACTGACTTCAACTCAGTCTCAGGAAGGAAGCAGCAACAGCTTCAAGGAAATGGCACCTGCACTACCGAGGTCACATCCCAAGTCGCCAGGCCAGAGAAGTGCTGTCTAAACTGGTCTTTATGCAAACACTCAGTTCTCATTATGCACAAGGAGAATTCACCTTTAACTCCCATCAGCCTGGGGAGTCTCTGACAGCCACAGTTTTTTCTGAAAGGCAATCTTTGTGACTGCAGAAAAAACCTGAGATATGTGACCAAACACACCAAAAGGCTCTGAAATCCAAAGACAGTCCTAAAGCATGCCACTTCCCCTCCCTACCCCACTACAGGTTTTCCCAGCCAAGCTCAGGGCTTTCCCAAGCACCCATGTCTAATACCCTGGCATTCAACATGTGGGTACTTTAAAGTAATTTCAACCAAACAGCAGCAACACAACGTCAGCCCTGTTGTTATTACTAATGTAACTACTATTATTTTATACAAGTGCATAAACATACCCATGTGGTATTACTTTAGGAGTCCTAAGGTTTCTGAGGCATGTTCCTGCAGCCAGAGGACAGAATGGATGGGGGGAACTACAGCCCTTGGTAAAGGGCAGTCAGGACACCTCTGGCATCTAAAGTGGAGCCTGCCCGCAAGGATCTGGAATCTCCCCTGGGACAGCCAATAAAAACAGTATCTGAAAGCAGAAAATACTGCCCTTACTCCAGGTGATCACAATAACACTGCTGGGATTCACAGCCCTGTGACAGCCACACTTCAGGTCCGGCTGAGGCTCCTCAGCCCTGGAAACTCATGCTGCTGACTGGAGGCAGACTCCAGGCCAGAGCTCAAGCGCCACCATTCACCACAGGCAAAATTTCTAGGAAAGCCTGTGTCCTCCAAGGGTAGTTTTCTTCCACAGGAATAAAATGAAGCATCTTTTAGTAACCCACATAAACACATATGTGAAAAAGCTCTGACCGAAACCATCAGCAGGCCTGAGAGGACAAGGAAGCATCAGGATTTATTCTCTTGACTCACCCAGACCAAGCCCAGTTTCCCCAGCAGCCTCCTCACAAGTGACAAGGAGGATCCTGTGCCAGGCCCTGCAGCACTGACCCTTGAAACGTGGCTGGGAACACATAGCTCTGCTGAACACTCCTCCTCCCTCCTGGGGGAAAGCCAGTTCCTCTCCAAAACTTGCAATAATTGTGCCATCACAGGAAGAACCTCTAAAACAGAGCAATGAACATCTGCTCAGGGCTTTTACCATCAAGCTACAGAAGACCACAAGAAGAGATGAAAACCCTTGAGAGTTATTAATAAGCTAAGAGCTCACTTTCAATTGCATGTCCGACCTGAGCATGGTCAGAACCGTTGGCTCCCATGGAAACCCTGAGTTTGCAGGCACTGTCTCCTGATGGTTTGTTATGTGTACAGCCCAAACATATTTCTTCCCAAGGAACCCTCTCAGGGTTTTGTGTTGCCACAGCTTTTCTTCACAACCAGGCAACGAACTCAAACTCGGAAACTTGGCCTTCATGAAACTTTTCTGGAGGTGGCATCCCTCCCAAAACCAAGCAAAACCTCGCCCGGTGTTTAACAACTCCCCTTTCCCACCCCAAGCCGCCAAAGTTTAAGAAGGTTAAATCAGAGACTTTGGTCTTTAATTTCCAAGTATTTGGAGCCTTTCAAAACTGGTTTGCACTTCAGCAATGGAAAATCCCATGGAGGTAGTGCCTTGCACACTGACCTGCTTTCATTAATAACCTCACCTCAAAGGATGTGGGCAGGTCAGCAAGTTCAGCTGAGCTTAAGTGCTCCCATCTCGTGCTCTCTCTAAGCACGAGCTTAACTGCTTCTAAAAACAGCACTGGCCATGCCGGCTGCTCCAAAGGCACTCACAGAAAGGGAAATCCCCAGCCAATTGATACAAGGGAAGAGAAGGCAATTTGATATATATAGCAAGTCCCCAGCTTATCTAGCAGCAAGAGCTGCTCAAATTCACACACGCTGTCCCTTCCCTGCTTCCAGCAGGATGGGGGATGAAGGTGGCCACATGCTGAGCTCAGTACTGAGAGGAGCCAGAGGATTTAGTCTCATCTGCTGCAACTCACAGAGGGAACAGAGCCTGGGATTTCTTCCCCTTCATAAGTGACTATAATAAAACTCATTAAGGATCAAATTCCTGCCTCTACAAGGTTTAGGACAAGACTGCAATGCATCAGACTTTATCTAACCCAAAGACAAATCTCAGGAAGCACTGGCGTTTTTATCATCTTTGCCCAAACACAGTTCCCTTCCTCCTGACAGTGCATCACTGACATGCACTGATGGAACCCCACAGTCACCAACACCAGTGGCAGCTCTATCAGCAATTCCAGCTGAATCCAGGCTTTCCCCAGTGCTGTGTTTTGACTCCAGCCCATGCTGCCACATAGGCCAGCATCCTGGGCTCCAGCCCCACAGCTTCTGGAGAACAGGCAGAATGGAAAGCTGGAGTTGCAGCACTCAGTGAAACGTCCCACTTCCCAGCTCCTATTGCTCCAGTATCAAGCCTTTGCTGTAGGGAGGAAGCAGGAGTGGCAGCACAGGGGCAGTGGGATCCTACCCGCTGGGCTGCTGCTCCCCAGGGAATTCCAAGGAGGAACTGGCTGCTCATTCCCGCTTCGGTTTTGAGTACTTCGTCATTAGTAAAACATGCTGAAAATGTGACTTCCTCTGCCATGAGACCTATTGAACCTTTTCACAGAAGTCTAAGGAACTTCCTCTTGTATTGCAATAAAAGACAAGCTCACAGGAAGAACAGTTCCTCTCATGCTTCTGGGAATTCCTCTAGTAAAAACACCTATTGAAGAGGGAACGATGCCGTGGAACAAAGAGAAAGGGAGGTGGGGGATTCACTTGTCCATAAGTCTGTGGTTTATTATAAAACAAAACTATCAATCCACTTCACAGCACAGAACTGCTTTTACTTCCTCTTTTGCCTCATTTAGCAACGGCAACAAAAGCTTTCTGCAGAGCTTCCTAATGAGCTAAATCTGCACAGAACCTCTGCATTCAAGAGTTTCACATTAAAAAATAATCTTCATTTGCTCTCCTTGCTGAACAAAACAGGCTCTGTCTAGGATCATCTTAGCCAGCATCCAAGGTGCTTAGCTACCCACTTTGGTTTGGAAATGCAGACATGAGACAGCAGAGAGGGATCCATCTGCTCACTGGCATGCTGGGAAGAGTGGCACTCCCTGGAGAGTCCTGATAGATTAACTTTGCAATTCCAGAAAGGGGAAAGAGCAAAGAACAGGGTAGGGAAGATATAACCTCGCGGCAGCCCAAGAAGTGCAAAGGACAGCAGGGAGGGATATGGGTCGCTCGCTGGCACATCCCAACCCTGGCATCCACTTCCCATGGATCTGCATCCAGCCTGTGCTGGCTGCCTGCCAGCAGCATGGCATTCCCTCTGGCAGCTGCCTGCAATATGTCTCCAGGCTGCCCTATAACAAGCACAGTACCTTGGATGCTGGGAGCTACCGGCTTCCCGAGGAACACTCAGTGGTATGAGTCAGCCAGAGGCACCAGAAAGGACCTGACCAATTCTTCAGGCCAAAGCAGGCCCATTCATTCAGTTCTTCTAATCATGTATTGTCTCAAAGTCCTGCAAAGGTTTCTCTGCAGCCCCTGCTCCTCCCTACATCCATCAAATCTCAGCCTGAGGCAGCTCTACTAATTATCCCTTCCTGCACCAAGACTCATTCCTCACCTTCAGCAAGCAGTAAAGCTCCTCTCCAACACAGTTCTTTGTGCTCCCAATCAGCTGTGGGAGACAAAGGATCTGCTCTTCCAGAGTGATAATCCCCAGAATCACCACATCACACAGAAACAGCCAGCATCCCTGTGGAAGGTTTATGGCAAAGATGAACTGTGCCCAGGTCACCGCTTCGAAAGATGCTGCCCCAAACCCCCCATTGTTCTCACCGGGCACGGTGAACACCCACTCCAAGGATCCCAAGTGCCAGGAGGAGCAGAAGTGGAGCTGTCACAAAGCAAAGCTGCTGCAGCAACAGCTTTGCTGAAGGGACCACTGACACGGCCCTGAGGGATGGTGCAATCCAGCAAAGATGCAGGGAATGCCTGGGACTCACCCTCGGGGATTTCCGCACCCCCCTCCAGTGCTTGGGAGTCTCCCACAGCCCCTTCCCTCACCACAGCAGTTCTAAAGAAAAGATCCTCTATTCTTGTCATTATGTGCCCTTTAGGATGTACCACAGGTTCAACATCCCCTAGAAAATAGGGACTTCACAGCACAAACAAGCAGTTCTCCTTGGAAATCAAGGGACTTTCTCTTCCCATAGGCAGCTATATCCAAACATGAACGCTCAGGGCACAGCAACAACAAACATTCAGAGGCCAATGCAATTTCACCTGAGTTAAGAGGCAGCAAGGCCCTGAGCAGGGCAGCAGTGAGGGAGCTGGAGTGCAGAGAGGAAGGATATGGTTATCCTGGGTATGATAAAACTCCCTCAACATAGTAACAAAATTACTTTATAAAGGCACTGTACCCTGTGAGCTGTAGCATCAACCAAGGCTGGCAGTGTCAGAGCTGGCATCAGTACCAAAATTCCCAATCAGCTGCTTACCAATCAGCTCAGCCAGGTTACAACTTCTTTGGGAAGAGCCACTGCTGACCTCAGCTCGTCCCTCCCCCTGCACATGGTGTTATTCCCTCTTTCTGCAGAAGGGAAAGGGGCAACAGGCAGAGCCCCTGGCACTTAGTGGAAACAGGTCTGGAGGAGATGTTTTCTTGCTACAAGCAAGACGAGAATTCTCATTGCCCAGACTCCCTCTCACTGTACCCACTGTCCCTAGCTGGGTCTGCACACACTTCCATGGCCTCAAGATATCACCTGTTTGTCAGAGAAGTGCGTGGACACAAGGAACCTTCTCTTCTTAGAGAAGTTACCTCTTGTGAAGGGGTGGATATGAAAAGCACAAGCCAGGACTTCCTGACAACAAAATATTAAGCACTGGCACTTTCCAGGAGCAGCAGATCTTCCCTCCACAGGAGGCAGGTGATGAAGAGCCCAGTGCAGGTGAGACAGATACTTGCAGAGGACTCAGAAGAACAAGGCACATTGTTTAGGAACACAAAGGATCCAAACACACAGAAGGAAAGGCTGATAGCCCAGAAAGAAGAGCCAGAGTTAATCCCTCTGCAGGGCTTCCAGCCATCCCACGGTCCATTGGGATTGGAGGGAAATGGCTGCCCTGGAGCACACACAGAGACACTCATCACACCAGAAATCAGCAGCAGGTCCCCAAGTCACAAGGGCCACAGCTTTTAAAAAATAAAGCAGCACTGAACTATAGCATCAAAGGAAACAAATCCCACATAGAAAGGACATAAGTCTTGAGCTGTAAGAAACCCTGAAGCAGCACTGGAGAGGGAATGTATGGCTGAAAAGGGTCCAGACCTACCCAAGGGCACAGGAAAGTTGATAAGAGGACACAAACCATGAACTGTACTTCAGCACAGCCAGAGGGAAGTTTAACACCCCAGGTCACTGGGAGTGTACCACAAACACAGCATCCTCAGTGGTACATAAAGCAGCTTGAAAAACAAGTCTCTAGTGTTTCCAGAGGAGCTCACCAGCTCCCACTTCACTGTGTTTCTTCCCACCAAACCTCCAAATACTTCACAGCTGTTCTTCCCCCATCCCAACACACACTCTGTGCTGGCACATACAGGCTGCTCCATCCCGCATCCAACTTCAGCCTCCCCAGGCCCTGTGCCTGAGGAGACTCATTTCTACTGCCCCAAGCCTGAACTCCGGGGCAGCACAGGCTTTTTGGCCGGTGTCCAGATGCCATGGGCTTGCTCCAAAGTTTTCAGCAAGAACAGAACATTTTAGCCTTTGGGAAGTTCAGTCTGCCATTTGGGAAGGAAGGCAGAAGTGCCTCTGGCATGGGCGCAGCTGCAGGCCTGACCTGGGGGAGGCAGGAAGGGGGTGCTGTCTGGCTGGAAAGCAGAAGTGAATATAAGCCCAAACGATGCTGACTGGGGTGAGAAGCAAGAACTTCAGGGCTCCTCACATCCTAAAGCTCCTCCTGAGCCCCCCAGGTCACGAGGCACCTGCAGGGTGATGAAGCTGCCAGGTGGTGCTGGCAGCCAAGCTGAGCTGCAGGAAGCACGGGCATGACCCAGGCTCCAGGCTGGCAGCCAGCCATGCTCTCCCAGGGCACCCTCAATGAGACGTTCTCCAAACAGGGTGTAGGTGCCCACAAATGAGATACTAAACAGGACAACGGCTGCTCTCATACCCATTAGAACAGTGAAACAGATCCCACCTGGCTCTGTCACAATGGTGTCCCTGAGTGCTATGTGCCAGTCATGCTCCTGCTATAAGGAGACTTCTGCTGAGTCCTTTGAAAGACTAAAAAAAAAATTATTGCAAATCCAGGCAGCACAGTTGAAACAACAGAGACAACTGAATAGATTCATGCTGGATTGCCACAAGGCACTCATCCACTCGGGGGAAGCTATCTACTTCAACAAGTTTCTAGAATAAAACAAACCAACAAAACCCTCTGAAGTTTCCAGAAGGAACAATGCAAACTGCAACCCTCGCTCGCTTGGAGCAATCCCCAGCTTCAGCAGGGACCATCAGGGAAAGGCTGGCAGAGCCTAAGCAATTGAACTGACTGTAGAGCAGAAATGCTTTGAAGGTCCTTACCATAAAGCTGTCACTCACAGGCAGTGCCATGTCCAAGCACGTTCTGAGAAAAATTCCCCAATTTCATTTTGCAGTGAAGAACTGGTCAAGTTGGAAAAGGGACAAGGACTCCACTTCCCAGCCAGGGCTGTTCTGACAGCATGAAATGGCAGAAAGCTGAGCTCCAGAGAATACCCTGCTGCAATTCTGGGCTTAAGTTCAGCTACAAGACTTTGCCCCCGAGCAGATAAGTTGTTAGCCATGTCTACCTCTGTCCCTGCTGCAGGCACGGGGGGGGGAAGCAGACAGTGGTCAGCAGCCTCAGCAAGAGTCACCAGATTTGGCTCTTGCTCCATCTCAGACAGAGGTACCCAATATGTCACCTGTACTTTGTTATCAGAACATTCCCACTTAACTTATATCTAGCAAACCCCGTTCCCAAGGCTTAGGAAAACCATAATCCTAACTGCCATCCTTCCTGTCAATGCTGTGCCTATCTCTGCGGTAGGATCAGACCCGCACCCCTGCAAGAGACAGCGCAGTGTTTCTGTCCCCCAGGAAAAGAAACGTTGGCAAAAGCAGAACTCTGTTGTGCGTGGCCGGGCCAGCCGACCATCCTGGCTGTGCAGTGCCTGAGATCAGCTGTATCTCACAGCTGCTGAGCAAACACTCCACCTAGAAGTGAAGCAATAGGATCCACGAGGGAAGGGAGATCAGGAATGCTCTCCATCAGAGACTAAAGGGAATAAAGCGCCTAAAAAACTCACAACATAAAAGGAAACCTCTGAGGCCAGAAACTTGATACATGTTGAAACAGAATATACTGACACATAACTCTCCTCTCTTGGGATAGGCCCTGGGGCAGGCTTCTCCCTCTTGAAGAAGAAATTTGAGGGCATCTCCCAACTGACAAAGAGCAATACAAAGCAATAAGTAACAACAAAGGCCTTACGGCTGTTAAAAGCAGGAACTGTCAGATTAGTTCTGCTGGTGCTCTGTCCCACTAAAGTCATCTCTGTTTGGAAAGGCCCAGGCTGCTCCCAGAACCACCACACACAGATCACTGCACAAGGATATTGCAAAACACACCCCGTGAAAACCATCCCCACCCCACTGGGAAGAGGCTCCTCCAGCTCCGAGGCAAACCCAGCTATGTCAGAGTGACCAGAGGCTGCACATCAAACCTCAGCATGTGTGTCAGAATCTCTCAGCAGCCCAGGACTGGCTAAACTGGAGAGAAAGAAAAGAAAGTTGGAAGGAAATAGGTAAGGGGGAATGTGTGCAACTCAAAGAGGACTCCAAGAGCTCAGGCTTTGATACAAGGGTGCCCCAGTACCAGCACAGGCCTCCTGGCAGGAACACAGGCTCATTTCAAACACGATTCAGCCACTGAACACATCTCAGATCCATTTCAGCTCACATTCCCAGAAAAGAGCCAGTTTCCCAGTGCTGTGCCAGCACATCCAGCAGCACAGTGCACTGCTGCGGCCAGAGCCTCCCAGTCAATCCCCCCTCTGAGGCTCTGGCTGCAAAGCCAAAGCACCCTGCACCAGGGCAGTTTCCTTCCAGGCAGAAATTCACCATCTCAAGGGAAAGCATCCCCCTTTCCATGGATTTGGCTCTGGGCCGCAAGGTGCGGATGCAGTTGTACTCACTGCTTTGGACAGAACAGGGACCAAATCACCCTGGAAAGTAGGCCTGAGCAGGCATTTGCTATTTATAAACTAATAATCTGATCCCTCCGGAGGGAAATCCTACCCTTTGGGGCTGTTCAGAGTGTGTGGAACTGCGGGAACGTCAGGGAGGAATGGGAGGGAAGCGATTACACTGGCCCAGAGCATGCTCCAAGTGACCAGACAAAATTCCTCCCGGCTCCATCACAGCCCCAGCATCCTCCTGAAGAACAGGCAGTGATTATGAGCAGGGATTAAACTGTTATGCTAATTTGCTAAGAGCAAAGTAATTTTTTAAATAGCTCTCATCGCCATTCATCATTATCTAAAAAGGGCTCTGATCTAGTTCTGCAAAGAGCGACAAGTCTCACAGTAAAAGACCACTAGAAATCCAAAAACACATGGGAAACTGGCTGGCTGGAGCTGCCTTGGAAGGGGAAAGGTATGAGCTTTCATAACTCTTGGATAACTATTAATTCCTTGGGGGACCATGTCCTGGAAAATTGAGTATGATGTGCAAGTACACAACACTGATTTCTTTCCTTCTGTTCACATTTCTCTCTCATAAAAATAACCTGGGTTAGATGACACTGCTGGATTTTCCTGTGAAACAATGCTCAGTCATTTCCAACACCACTGCACACAGTCGGCGCAACCACACACCCCCCAAAACAATCTCAGTTCTCTCTACCCTCCTTTTTCCTCACCTAACGAAGTATTACTGAGAACAACCCTCTCCCTCCACTGACAGCAGCTTCTGAAACAAACTAGAGACAGCAAAGAGGGATGGAAATAGCTCTGTCTCAAGCAGCACAGACTAAAACAACATCTCTTGGAGGAGAAGGCCCAATTCCTAGAGCAATCCTCACCAACAGGCAGACTGGAGTCATCCAGGCCTGGCACCTGCCTCCAGGTGAGCAGAGCTCAGGGAGACACAGGCACCGGGCTGAGGAAAGGCTGCTCACATCATCCCTGTGCTCCCCAGCACTGGCACAAGGGAGACTTCGAGAAGCCCCACGTAAACAAAAAACAAAAGCAGGCCAGTGCATATTTGGCAGATTGAGATCACAATAAAAAGCCGGCACAGCAGCAGTCTCCAAAGTCTCTGTGGCAAGATCTGCCCCTAAAGCTTCCCTTGATTTGGGTTTTGGGTTTGTTTTTTTTTTTTCCTTTTAGCTTGTAACAACCAAATCTGACAGGTAAATGACACTATTGTTGAGACAGATGGGCTGGACCCTGCCACAAAACACACAGCAGTGACACCTCTGAGGAAATGTTCCAGTCAAGGCTCTCTCAAAAAAATCAAATAGCTGTCACAACCAGACAAACAGATTCCTAAGAATGCAGCAAAGGGGAATTCAGATGTTCCTAGAAATTTATAAGTGAAACGTTTACATTTATTTCCCAGTTTACTTAGATGTCCATCTTCCAGCAAACTCCCTTAAAGACACCACAGCCACCTCACAGACCCCAAACTCCTGGGACTGTGAGCCCAGCTGCTTTTATTAAAAAAAAAGAAAAACATGGAGCCTCCATGTAAAAGCTGGCAGCCAATACAAAGTCATCATGACTTAGGGAAGTTAGTTCTCATGCTTGCATCTCCATCACCTAAAGACATACATTTTGGATTCCATGTACACATACCCTGACCAGCCAGACTGAATTCCCAGTCTCCAGCCTCTGTTCTCCACAAGCAGATGCAGACTGGCCAGATCTTCTCTCAAGTTCTTGCTGGAGAAAGCTGATGGAGTTCTCTCAGCACCACACAGCAGCTTTTGCACCAGCATGGGAGCTCAGCTAACACTCTGTCTCCTCCTCTTCAGTGAGGTACCAAAGACCACCTCCAGCCTAGCTCCCTCTGTTCAATACAGTCACGAACCCAGGCAAAAATTCCTGCTTCCAGGACAGATCCCACTTCTCCCTCCCTTGTTTCTCTGCTCCCATTTCAGACTCTTCCTGAAGAGTATACTTCTTTGCTTCCTCTGGTAAAACATATGTGGTCTCCCCAAAGTCCAGTGCCAAACTAACCAGGCCACAGTGTCAGATTCTCGTTTCCCATTTTTTACTCAGCACTCTGAGCTGCTCAAGCAGTTTCTCAGCTTTTACCTGTCAGCTTCCTTCAAGTCATTGCCAAAATCACCATCAGGATCTTTATGAGACAGTTAACATAACATGCTCAATAATGTTCTAGGACCCCCATTTTAACATTAACTATTTTGAGTTCATTCCACTTGAGTTAATTCAGCAGGACACCCCAAAAGCAGCACATCAGCTGCTTTGGTGCTTTAGGGAAAGCAGTGTTTACAGTACAGTTAGTTGAGGAGGTTCTAAATAAATGTCAAACCTGCATCACCATCTCCACACCAAACTTGAGCCAGCCCCAGCTCCAAACCAGCACAGAACCAGCTCCTACCCAACACGGAGGGGAGGCACCTGCTCCAAACACAGCCGTGTGTGGCCTCCAGGGGGGCACCGAGCAAACCCCACCGCATGCGAAAAAGAACCAGCTCCGTGCCGCTACTCCGGATCTCTGTGGCACAAGAATCGCCCACCCGCCAGGCACCTCCAGGCGGGATCTGCACG
>NW_005054381.1:2800797-2807464 GCF_000277835.1 Geospiza fortis | reverse complement strand
GCGCGGTGTCGCTGCCTCCGGGCCAGGCCTCGCGTTCTACAGAAGCCCCCTGAATGGTCAAGAGATAGTGAGGCCTCCCCGCTCTATCGCCCCGCTCAGCCTCGGGCAGCTGCTGCTTCTCTCGGCCTGGATGTGCCTCCCCCGGGGCTAGATGGCCTCTGCCCCTCGCCTCGTCCCTGCGTTTCCCGATCCGTGCCGTTACTTGTGCCGTTCACGTCCCCAGCCTGCCTGCGGGCCAGCCCCGCTCATGTAGTCAGGGGGCAATCTCAGGCTTCCTCACAGCCTGGGTTTTACCGTCCAGGATCCTGCGGGCTGCATCACAGAGTAGTTGAATATGGAAGGGCCCTGTGGGGATCACCCAGTCCAACCCCGCGGCCGAGGCAGAGTCACCCAGAGCAGGTGGCAGGAACGCGTCTGGGTGCGTTTGGAATGTCTCCGGAGAGGGAGACCCCACGGCCTCTCTGGGCAGCTGTTCCAGTGCTCCCAGCTGCCAGCACCAAGTGCTGCTGCCGGAGGCAGTGTCTCTCTGCAGCCTCTGTAAATGATGAGCTGAGCCCAGCCCCAGACGGGTCTGGAGGGTTTGGGGACATAGACAAAGGGATGTTGGTCCTCGACAGCGGACAACCATCCCTGCCTGGTGCCAGCTGTGAGTGGAGCTGTCCCGGGCCTGCCTCTGGGAGGTGCAGAGGCACCTCCTCCTCCTTGTCCCACGGATGCTGAATCTTTGCAAATGCATTGCTTTGGGCAATTTCCCCGGGGAAAATGTGTGGGGAAAAGGGGGAGGTGAGTGATGGCAGGAAAAGCCTCTGGGCTGGAAAATGAAGGAGGGAGCAGCACCCTGGGTTGGCAATAGGGCAGGGGGAGCAGGTAGAGAGGTCATAGGGAGGAGGCAGCACCTGGAGGGAGCTAGGTGGTGGGGCAGCTGGAGCTATGATGTGGGGCAGATGGTGCCAGCCTGAAGAGGAGCTGCTCCAGAATGTGCAGAAAGAGTTTGTGGAGCATGTGAGCAACCCACTGATCTCTGGGATGCTGGACAACCTGCTGGCCCAAGGGGTTCTGACCCTCAGTGAGGTGGAAGAGGTTCAGGATCAATGCAAGATGCACGTGGATAAGGCTTGGCTCCTCAAACACCGTGCTCCAGAAAGGGCATTAAGGCCAGCCAGATCTTCAGTGACAGCCTCAGGATGGTGGAGCAGCTGGGTCTGAGCTGACTCAGGTGAGAGATGAAGGGCTGTGGTCTGCTCCTGGCCAGAGCCTCCAGCGGGATGCTGGAGCAGCCCTGGGGAGTGTCTGAGGCTCAAAGGCAAGGGGCAGTTGGGTATCACTGCCCTGAGACCCCCTTGCCACCCTGTGATGACAGAGCTCTTGGGGGTGGCTGTCCCCCCTCGGCCTGAACAGGGGCCCCAAGGGGCCCTGCCCTGCATCAGCCCCTCTTGCTGCAGGCACTTCCCAGTGTAACTGAGGGGCTTTCTCTGGCAGGGCCCTCTGCTGTGCCACTGGCCTTTCCTAACACTGAGGTGCCCCCTTAGCCCCTGTTGGCATCCGGGGCCAGCACTGGATCCAGCAGTACTCCCTGAGTGAGTACTGCGACATCAGGGACAGAAGGAGCCCACATGCTGTGGGCAGAGTAGATGAGAGGAGGGCTGGAGCATAGCCCAGCCCCCCTGATGGAGCAGGCATGGGCTGAAGGGAGCCAGGGGTCTGCCGACCAAGGAGCAGGGCAGGAGATCACAGAATAAATTAGATTGGAAATGACCTTTGAGCTCATTGATTCCAGCCTTTACTGCAGGGAATCCCACTACCAGGGTAGGCGGCTGTTCAGGACACCCGCACATCCCTCCAGCAGCACCAGGGCCAGAGCTTTGTGACCGCCCGCCCTGGCGCCTCCCTGGAGGCGGGGCTCCCACCCCCACCCCTCCCGGCTCTGCCTGCGCTCCTTCTCCTGCCGATTTTATCTCCCCCGCGAACCACTGCGGTGGAAATTGGCTTCTCCTGCTGGGTCTCAGATGGCTCCAGGCCATCATGGCTCCTGGGAGAACAGGAAAGCAGAAGCTTGAAGAAAACATTCACATCACTTGTGTCTTCCCTAGGATGCCCTGCCCTTTTTCCGTGCTGTTGGTCAGATGGGCCAAACAGAATGATCTTGGAGAAGGTGCCCCAGTGTCCCGGTCTGGCACTCAGCATTAATCACTGTTGCAGTGAGGGACGCCAGTGAAGTCACACTGGACATCTTCTGTCACCCATGGGATCTGTCACAGATCCCATGTCCTGCAGGTCATCAACAGGCTCTATTTCTACCCAATGCCTTATAGAGCAGTTTTGAAGCCATGCCTGCAACAGCCACATAGAGGTCTTCCTAAAGGTGGCATTTTGGTTCACTGCATTTGTGCCAAGGATCAGACGTCCTTCTTGGAGCAGAGCTCAGGCCAGGACAGGTCTTTTCTTGGCAGGCTCCTTGGGAGCAGGCTGTCAAAAAGGGCTCTGGTTTTGCCTGGGGAGTCAGCTGGATCTCTGGAGGCATCAGCAGCCTGACACTTGGCAGGCACAGAGCCCAGTGAGTTGGTGCAGCCCATGGCATCCCTCGTGCCACCAGACACATGCCTGGATGTGCCCCTGGGATAGCTCTTGAATTCCCTGCACCCTTCCCATGCAGGAACAGAGCCTGCTGTCTCTCTCACGCCAGGTCCAACAATGCTTCCCTATGTTCCCACAGCAGATGCCATCACAAGGATGGACTACAATGTAGCTCTACCTCTAGAAAGCTCTACCTCTCCTCAGGCCACTGATCTCCTGCCATGGTGAGACGCTTCACCTTGCACCTTGTAGCTGCCTTTTGTCTGTGCCCCAAACCTGGTACCTGGCCAGCAGGAAGGAATGGGGAGAAATCCCCCACAGATCCTGGGCTCCAGAGCTTGTGGCTTAGTCCAAAGGTCTTGTATGCTGATAGCTGGGGCCAGACCCCACCCCCAACTGGCTGGTGGCACCCAAGAAACTCATTTCAGTAGTAACTTGTGACTCTGGAGCTTATTGGTCTGACATTCTTCACAGGAAAAAAGTAATACACAGAGAAGAAAAGTGTTTGAATATGAGGATGATATAGTAGAAAACTCAAGGCCAGTGCAGCCCAGCTCTGGAGAGGAGAGGGAGAGGGAGAGCTCCGCAGAAACACAGCAAATCTCCAAAGCAGTCCCTGGTGTCCGCTGTGCTAGGCAACTACAGCCAGACCTGGAATAAAGCATCCTCAGTCTTCTGCCCTCCCTCCCTTTTGGGGCCTCCAAACAACCCCAAATTAAGCAGACTCATCCCAGGGAGCAGCAGACACCTGGCTCTGGAGCAGCAAAAGCAGAGATGGTTAGTGTGTCTCTCTACTGTCCGCACACACAGTGTGTCCCCAGTTGTGACAGAGATGATTTGTCACCCCCATGGTCACTTCTGCCCTGTCCCCGACTTTACCAGTTGTCCAGTAAAGGGATTTTTGCAGCAGACACCCTGCTCCTCTGCCTCCAGCCCGTGGTGGGTGGGTCTTATGCTGCCTCGGGGGGATGCACAGCAAGTGGGAGGGGAGAAATTGTCGGGAGCACAGGAATGAAGCAACACCTGCCTTTGGGACAGCGTGGGCAAACATGCTCCTTGCTCAGGAGGCAGATTCCCTCACTCCCCAATCCTCACACTCCCCCAGGCATAGAGCAAAGTTGCAATTTCCCCTGGAAGCCAAGAAAGATCCTCAAACCTGTGTCTCACGTGCACTGCTCCCACAGCTTGTCACATTAGGGCCCAGTCCAGCTGTCAACTCCCACCAGCATCCCTGCTGCCAACTGAGAACCCCCTCCTCTGCCCCCCACACATGCCCTGCCCACCATGGCCACATCCAACCCCTGTTCTGCCTTGGCATGGATTCAGCTTTATTGCATATTCTGCAAAGTCACAGCCAGATCCATGGAAGGGTCTGGCAGCAGGAAAACAAGAGGGCTCTTCTGCCCCCATCCGTGTGCCTGACACCCCTGTGCAGGCAGGACAGTGTCCTGAGGCAGTGGCACCCCATCTCCCTGACAGGTGGCAGGAGATCTCAGCAGGATGCAGGTGTCTCTCTGCTCTGGCTGCAGGAGAATCAGGATGGGAGAAGGTCTTGCAGGCAGGATCAGACTGCATTGAGGGCAGCCAGTCCCAGCTGAGCCCATCCTCAGAGCCCAAGCCCTGCATCACTGTCCAGAGCTCCTCAAGCCCCACATGGTCCTTGCACAAACCCTGCTCCCCAGTGCTACAGCTATGGCAGGAAATTGAGGACAGCAGTGATGAATTCTTCAAATTTATCCTGATGGACTATGTGACCTGCACCTTTAATGTACTGGATCTCTGCCTTGGGGAAGAGACGTTGGATCTCTGGGTAGTCTCTAGAGCTGCAGGACAAGGGAACATGCCATGATGAGAGGTTGCTCCTGGTGGACCCTCACCCTCCCCAAGCAGAGGATGATCCCAGATATGACTCCTTTCCTGCTGGAAAGCCCAGGGGGCCCCCAGGTTCCCCCCTCCTCCAGTGTGTCGGTGTCACTGGCTGCTGGAGGAACAGCCCTTGCTCAGGACCTTCCTCATCCCAGGGGCTCCTCCCACTCTTGGCAGCTGCAAAGAGCACAAAAGGTCAAACCTGGAACCGCTTCTATCCAGTCTCACCTGATATAGGGCGAGTCGGACCCTCCCAAGAAGAGTGCTGGACCAGGATATGGCTTTTGGAACACAGGGAAGTTCATGATATCTGCCAGGTGCCGGGAAATAGCCTCCAGGTTCACCCGCCACACGTAGCAACCCTCCACCTCCACCAGGTTGGTGAGGAGGAACTGTCTCAACTGTGGGAGCTGCCATGGAAGGGGATCATGCACTTTTCAGTAAGAGCAACAAAACAGGATGTCCTGGCACCCTCCCCATCTCCCATGGGATTTCCTACCTTGACTACGGGCTGCAGCTGGTCATCTGCCAGCTGGCGTGCTGCCGAGCGGGACAGCCCCGCTGGGACCTTCACCTCCTTCATGGCTGAGATGTAGGCAGAGAATTCGGACACGGGGGCGGTTGAGCCAGGACCAATGTCTACGGAGATGAGGCGCTCCACCAGGTCTGGCTGGAGACACAAGCAAGGTAGATCAGATGCCAGGATCTTCCAAGATCTCCCCAGTGAGAGTGGGCACAGGGCTCCACTCCCAGTCAGATTCCCTGAAGGCTCTTTGCTCCCTCCTGTCTCAATAGAGACCTGCATGTGCCCTTCCCAGAGTTGTCCTCAGCCCAGATCCCCAAGCTCCCTCACAATCGGTGCTGGAGGGACAGGGCAGAGCATGGGCTGGTGGACATAGATTTGCTCCTGCTCCCGCAGCCTGGCTTACACCACTCACCCTGATACAAACAAGTCCCTGTGGGGCTGGGGGCAAAGCTGGCCCCGGTGAACAGTCTCAGAAGGTGCTATCCCCTTCCTACAGCCCCCCCTCAAACTTCCTGAGCCTGTGACCCCACTCCCATCCCCGTGCCTGCTGACCCGCTGCAAGGCCAGCGTCATGGCTGTCTTGCCCCCCATGCTGTGTCCCACGAGGATGCACTTGGTGATGCCCAGGCGGCTCAGGAGGTGCTGCACGTCCAGGCTCATCGCTTCATACGTCATCACAGGGCTGTGGGGGCTGCTGCCGTGGTTCCGGGCGTCCACTGTCAGCACCTGCCTGGGCAGGAGCAGCGTGTCACCCCAGGCAGTGCCCAATATGACTCCGGACCTCTCCCTGATGCTGTGCCTCCCCCCACGCCCTGGGTCTCACCTTGCCGCTACCACGGCGTGCCAGTGTCTTGGCCACCGTCTGGAAGTTGCTGTGGCTACCAAAGAGCCCATGGAGCAGGACGAGGGGTGGCCGATCCCTGCGACCTTCCACCTCCACGTGGGTCAGGGGCACTACACTGCAGGGAGACAAGAATGGGGTATGGCCAGAGGTGCAGGGGGGAAGTGAGCCTTGCCCCTCTGCCCAGCCCTGGTGAGGCACATTTGGAGTGTTGTGTCGAGCCCTGGGCTCCTCAGGAAAAGGGAGACATGGAGCTCCTGGAGCAGTGCCAGCTCAGGCTGTGAGGATGAGGAGGGCCTGGAGCATCTCTGTGCCCAGGAAAGGCTGAGGGAGCTGGGGCTGCTCAGGCTGGAGAGGAGCCCCAGCTGAGAGGGGCCCTCAGGCCTGGGTGTCCCTGTGTGCAGGGAGGGGCAGAGCAGGGCCCAGGCTCTGCTCCAGGCCCAGCAGTGGCACCAGAGCCACGGGCAGGGCCTGAGCCCAGCACTGCCCCTGCCCAGGAGGCACAACTTCTGCCCTGGGCAGTGCCCAGCCCTGAGCAGGCTGCCCAGGGAGGGGCTGGAGTGTCCCTCAGCGGGGATACTGCAGAGCCCTGTGCACACAGTGCTGTGCCCTGTGCTCTGGGATGGCCCTGCCTGAGCAGGGAGGTGCCACCAGGGACCCCCTGGGCCCCTTCCAGCCGGGCCCACTGGGACTCTGAGAGCGCGGCCAGGGCTGGGCCAAGGGCAGGCAGGGAAGCGGGCGTGGGCCAGGGGGGCGTGGTCAAACCCGTCCACCACCCGTGTGGGAATCTCGGTGCAAGGGGCGTGGTTTGAGAGAGGCGTGGCCAGCTCCCTTGTGGCGGCCACGCCCCTGCTCGCGGG
>NW_005054381.1:2799804-2800182 GCF_000277835.1 Geospiza fortis | reverse complement strand
GCCCCTGGAATGCAGGGGGACAACGGGTCTCCACCCCGAGCAGGGACGCCCGGCGCGCTGCGGCTGAGCCCTCTGTCCCCAGCCCGGTGCCACTCGGGTGCCGCCGTAGCAGGGTGTGTAGGGTGCCTTGGGGGGCTGGACCTCCGTGTTCCCCCTCCCCGTGCCCACCTCGATCGTGCCGCACCTCTCAAGGACACTCGGGTACCAAAACAGGACACGTTTATTGACAAATGTAACCGGTACAGACCACGCGTAACAGGGACAGACGGTGCCGGGCCAGCAGCGATGGGGGGACACAGCAGGGGGCCCCGTCCCCATCCCGTCCTCATCCCGCCCCATCGGCATGGCAGGACCTCGCCGAGTGCCGCTTCTCCCGCC
>NW_005054381.1:2795701-2799646 GCF_000277835.1 Geospiza fortis | reverse complement strand
GAGCGTGGGGCGGAGTAGGCCACCTTGCTTGTGGGGTACCTGTCGTCTTTGGGGGGGCAGGAGCAGCAGAGCAGGCCTCCCCCCAGCAGCAGGAGTGCGGAGGCCGCCCAGCCCACGTAGAGCGAGGTGCCCAGCTCCCGCTTCTGCGCTTCGATCACCAGCGGGTTGTAGAAATCCCGGATGATGGTGTTGGCCGACCAGCAGACAGGGATGAGGGTCAAGACACCAGAGAGCAGGAAGATGACGCCGGAGACGATGGTGATCTTGGCTTTGGTGCTCTCGTCCTCCACGCAGCGGGTGCACTGGGCGCCCACGATGGCCACCATTAAGCCCAGGACGGCCAAGATGATGGCCACCACCAGCAGGGCGCGGGCGGCTTGCAGGTCCTGAGGGAGCGCCAGCATGGAGTCGTAGACCTTGCACTGCATCTGCCCTGTGCTCTGCACCACGCAGTTCATCCACAGCCCTTCCCAGATGATCTGGGCCGTCACGATGTTGTTGCCGATGAAGGCCGACACCTTCCACATGGGCAACGCGCAGCAGATGATGCTGCACAACCAACCCAGCACGGACAAGGCCACGCCGCCGATCTCCAGCCCCATCGACATGGTGGACGGTTCAGTGACGCGCTCCAGGCGATGGCGGAGAAGAACCCACGGACCGAGACCGTCGCCACCACCCGCCGCCGCTCGCAGCCGGGGGATCGGCTTACACCTGTGCGCAGTGCTATTTATATGGGCTGGCCCCGGGGTGGGGTTTCAGTGCTGGCTGCTGGACGCTCCTCTCTGCTCCTCCGTCACCGTCACCTGTGTCCCACACCCTCCCCTTTGTTTGCAGAGATGGCGCCGGGTAACCAGAGAAGGGCGGGAGGAGGAGAAATGCCACCTGCCACAGCCATCGCCTGGTTTCGGCCGATGGGTATCAGGAAGCACTACCACCATGCTCATTCCCACCAAACCCCTTCTGTGGACCTGGAAATCTCAAGGGTTCACCTTTCCCCCGTGGAGGAAATGTGGCAGGTCAGGGTTGGTTGATTTCTGTAGTGTTGTCAGTGCTCACATTTAACTGGGATTCGGTGAGCGTTGGGCACCTTTGCATTACTGTGCAAAGTGCAACCCCTCCGCCATGCCATGAGGTTTGTGTCACCATTCCAGGGGACCTGTGGGTGCTCCTGGCCCAGCAGGAACCCCTTCAGCCTGGCCCCTCCTGTTCCCACCCTGCTGGGCCAGGAGCACAGTCAGAGATCCTCTGACTGACTGATAAATATCTTTACTCATCCTGCACAAGTCTTGTGACCTTGAAGGAAGCAGATAATGCACGTAACCACCCCAGCAGCATCACCCTGACAACCTGAGCTGGCACCCGGCAAAGGGAAAAATATCCCAAGGCATGAGCAATCCCTTCAGACCTGGCAGCAACAGCCCCATGGCTGTGGGGTGGATGTTTCCCCCCCCCAGCCTTGCATGCTGGGGGTAGTGCCAGTGCTTCCAGTCCCCCTCCCCCAGGAATGTGGTTGCTGGACACAGGCTTGCTCCTACCTGTTCCCTGCCTGCTCCAAAAATCTCCTCTACAACTTATTAACTACTCAAGAGCGCGGTGGGATGCTGGCAGCTGGCGCCGTGCAGTTGGGGTGGGGGGGAACCCTGCAGCTGCCTGGCTGTATCCCTGTACAGTACAGGATACAGTACCTTGATATCCCACAGCCAGAGGGCTTGGAGTTGGGTGCTTCCAGAGTATCCCAACACCCCATAGCCAGAGGGGTTGTATTTGGGTGCCACAGAGTGCTCTGATACCCAGTATCTGGTGGGTCACCTTCTATTGCCCTGCAGCACCCTGAACCCCCATAGCCAGCAGGGTCACCCCGCAGCACCCTGATACCCAATATATATCTGGGTCAGCTGTTGTCACCCCATGTCACCCCAGCACCCCATATCCACCCAGCTTGACTTCCAGCCCCCTGCAGCACCCCATGTCTGACCTTTACCACACTGTGACACCCCAATACCCCCATATGCAGCCTCTGCCAACCCACGGCATCCCAGAAATATCCTGTACTTGGCTGAGTGAGCTTCTGCACCCCACTGTACTGTGATCACCCCCCCGAGGACACCAAAAATCCCCACAGCCAGCTGGGGGTACCCAGGGCAGACCCAGCCCATGCAAGCAGCCCCCAGGATTCTGTGCCCTTGCTGGAGGCGCTGGGGGCCCCGGCCCTCGGGACCACCTCGGGCTGGGTATCCACGGGGCAGCGCTGCCACAGGGCCGGGCTGCCAGCGGCCAGCAGAGGGGGGGCCGGGCTGCCGAGGGCCCCCACGTGTGCAGGCACGGGAGTGCCCGCAGCCCCGGGGTGTGGGAGTGCACACACGCACGTGAACACACACAGACACGCAGACACACACTACAGGCACACACAGACACACAGGTGCAGGCACACAGACACAGAGAGGTACAGGCACACAGAGACACAGGCGCAGGCACACAGACAGGTACAGGTACAGGCACACACACACAGAGGTGCACAGGTGAACACACACACACACAGACACCACAAACACACAGGTACAGGCACACACACACACACCACACACACACACACCCTCTGCTGGCAGCAGCGCCCCGGCATGCAGCTGCACACAAAAACACATGGACACGTAGACACACAGACACACAGCGACAGACTCAGACACACAGACACATGGAGACAGACAGACACACAGACATATTGACTGACGGATACACACCGAGACTCACTGACAGATTCACAGACACACACAGACTCACAGACACATAGACACACACACACACGGACTCACAGACAGACACTGACACAGGAGCAGAGGTGAACAGGCAGTGGTACAGGTGCACACATACACACCCTCCCCCAGTGCACATGAGGCTGTGGGCAGGGGTTCTCCTGGCAGGGCTCTGGGCCAGGAGGGGACCCCAGGCAGGGCTGTAGGGTGTGGGGATGCCCCAAGCAGGGCTTTGGGGCAGGGTTATATCCCAGACAGTGCTGGAGTATAAGGAAGGGGGGTTGGCACCCCAGACCGGGCTGTGGGGCACAGAAATAGGGGCAGGGCTATACCCCCAGGTCTGTGGAACAATGGGAATACTCAATAGCAGGGCATGGGGCAGGGAAGATAACCCACATAGGAGTGGGAGGTGGGAGAGAGGGATACCTCTGGATAGGGATATGGGACAGGGAAGATATTCTAGGTAGGGCTGTGGGGCTGGGGAAGAGTGGGGTACTCGAGGCAGGTGTATGGGACAGGAGATACTGGGGCAGAGCTGGGGTGGGACAGGACAGTGACACACCACAGCCCCCGACCCTGCAATCAGAGCCCCACACGCGGCGTCCCCACTTTGTCATCCCAAATTGCCCAAAGTACAGGCTGTGCCCAGTGTCGTGCCGGCCTGGGGCAGCTGCCACCGCCTGACTCACGACGGAGGAAGGGGCAAATCACCGGGGTTTCGGGTGCTGGTCACCCCCGGCACAACACATTCTTGTGGTGAGCAAACTAGCTCACTGGTGTTTACTGAGGAGCTGAGCAGGACCGGCATCCCTGGGGGATTCCTGAGAGCACCCCCATCCCAACCCCTGCATCTCTCTCCCCAGTGCAGACCCTCTGCACTTCCACACAGCTGGGGAGGGATGAGGAGTATCCAAGTCCCTCGGGATGGGGACAAAGTGGGGTGGCTGCAAGAACTCTGTGGTGACACGGGGACAGGTTTGCTGCATTGTGATGCAGAGACCCCGAACTAATGTCAGACTCACAGGTCACGGGACCATCACCGGTTTGGTAGCCCCAGTGGAAGGACACCTGCGCTGACAGGGGGGACACCCACTGCAGCATCCCCCATCCATGCAACCGGCACCCGGCAGCACCCCGGGGGTGCGCGGGAGGTGACGGCAGAAACCGCCCCGAGCGCCGCGGGGCCGCGTCC
>NW_005054381.1:2794370-2795536 GCF_000277835.1 Geospiza fortis | reverse complement strand
CGGCGGGGGACATGGACCAGCGGGATGTGTCAGGGGGTTCGCAGAGGGATGCTGGATCATGCCTGGGGCATCCCCACCCCGACAGATCCGATCATCTTCCCCAGGGCTTTGCCGTGACATCCCGCTTCCTCCGAGCATCGCCGGTGGGGACACCCCCATTGCACCGCCCGTGACCCCCTTCCTGATCCATCATCTCCCCCATCTCTTCGCCAACCACCTTGGCAGCGCTTAGGGGTGTTTTCCCTGTCGGGAGCCACTTGTTGCATAGAAACTGGACGGAGTTTTGACTTTCAGAGCGACTTCAGGCCGAAGGTCCCTGTTCTCCCTGCAGGGACCCCACAGGTCCCGGCGTGCGGCTCCCCTCCCGATAAGACTTTGCTTTCCCCTAGCGACAAACAACCTGACTGTGCATTTTTTGAGTCGGTCGGAGGGATTTATGTTGGGCAAGGATGTTTTTTGGGAACATTCAGTCTCTGGGCTGTCGGTAACTAATCCTCAGCCTCCAGCGGGGAGAAGATGCCCCGCTCCTCACAGCCTGAGTGGGAGGGTTGTTGGCCGTGCCTTGCTTGGCAGATGTGAAGCCAGAGATCCCGGTGGATCATCATTTGCTGGCAAGTCTCACCTGCCTCTTTGGGACCTTGAGGTAGCCAGGTTGGTGGGTCCATGTGTGGGTCCTGGGGGATGAGGGGCTCTCGGCTCAGTGGCATGGGGTATGTGAGGTGGGACTGACACTCATGTCCTGGGTGGAGGTGTCCCCAAGACCTTTTTGGCAGGAGATTCATGCCTCAAGCCCTCTCCCTGAGGGGTGTCCTCCAGCCTGAGCAATGCCAGGGTGACACAGCCTCTGCTGTGCACCCAGCAGTGCCTGGCATTGTGGTGACAGTGCGTTTAATGTCACCTTCCTGCCTGGGAATGGCCTCACTGCCCAGCTGAGGGGCTGCAGTGTGTCCCCATGCTGGAGAACACAGGAAAAATGCCAGAAGGTGTTTCCTGATGGATGGGCCAGAATGGGAGCTCTGCCCTCACAAACCCTGTTAGTGCAGTGTAACAGGGATGGGAACCCAGGCTCCTGCATGTCCTTCAAATCCCACTGCATTCAGGGTAGGGCATCCACAGCTGTCTGGATGCTGGGGCAAGTGCTGCGTGGTGAAGGCTCAGGGTGGGTT
>NW_005054381.1:2792216-2794322 GCF_000277835.1 Geospiza fortis | reverse complement strand
CAACTGGGCTGTGCTGCCACCAGGACATGTGCCTGTGCCATGGCTTCTTGCAGGTGACACTGGGGAAAATCTGGGACTGGGGTCCTGCAGGATGCACTGGGAATGAGCATTGGGATAGGGCTGTGGGGTTGGTGTCCGTGTGGGGCTGGTGTCTGTGGAGTGGTTGTCCTGTATGTCATGTCCTGAGGTGCTTGGTGGTCCCACCTGTGCTGCATCACCATCCTCAGGCTCCAAGGGCTCTGGGGTCGGCTGCTGTTCCTCCATGCCAAGCCGGTGTCTGTCGGTCCTGCTGTCCGGCAGTGCTGGGGACACGGGGCCAGCAGTGCTGTCCAGGTGGGTGTGTCACTTGGGAATGTGGGGAAGGGCACAGGGGCTGCCCCTGCGTGGCAGCTGCCAGGTGGAATATATGTCACGTTCCAGCATTAATTACAGTAATTGGCTGTCAGAGGCTGTGCAGGCTCCTGCTCTGCCTCCGAGGGGGAGTATGAGCAGCTCAAGCTTTGATGCTCCGTGTGCGGGGGAGTCCCTGTCCCCACCTTGCCATTTGTCCCCAGCCCAGAGACATGTCCCCACGTGCCCGCGGGGACACTGTGCCGCTGTGAGCCACACACACACACGTGGGCGTGTGCCTCTCTCCAACCCCAAATACTTCGGTGGTTACAGCAGCCAGCTGGGAGGTGAAAGCCTCAGGCAGAGTCTGGCCCCGGCGGGGATGCTCCAGAGCCTTGTAGATTAAAGGGAGCCCTTGACCACAAGGTTCTGGCCGCAGGGTAGACACACTGGTATGTGAACAATGCGGGCATTCCAGCCGGACAGAGGGACGGAGCCTGGGCAGCTCCTCTGGCACAAGTCAGGCAGGCAGGACCGTGACCGTCTCCTGAGGCTGGGGTCTGCTGTGAGACATGGGTGTCCCCCAGGCATCCTCCTGGCACCACAGTGCATGGGCCACCAGGCTTGTCCCACCACAATGGGACATGATGCCCAGGTACACCCTGGCATGAGCAGTAGCAGCTCCAGAGTCCGTCACACCAAGCAATAAGAACAAATGGTTGGATCGTGATGGTAACCCAGTGCTCAGGAAAACTAAGATTATCTCAGTGCCTCTTATCTTTTCCTGGGGCCCAGGATTAAGCTAGGGTGATGAAACAGCGCTATGTCCGTCTGTCTGTCTGTGCCGTCTGTCTGGTGTCATGCTGTGCCTGTGCAGGGGCTTGAAGGGAGTAGGGAGGGAGCCCGTGTGGGAGTAATGGATTAAAAGAGGACAGGTCAGCATCAGCATGGCATCAGTGTTGGCATTGGTATTGGCATCAGCACTGGGACCAGTGGCTCTGGTATGATCAATGCGATCAGTGGGTACAGCTCTGGGACAGCTCGAGGCTGCATTTGCCCCTTGTAGCCCCAACCCATGCAACCCCACCATGCAAGCAGTGGGACACGGGCAGAGCTGGGGCTGAGGGTGGCTGTGTGAACTCTGGCTTGGCACTGGAGCACAGGTGAGCTGGGTTTGGGGTCTGCCCCCCTGTTGCCCCGGGCAGTGCCGTCTCTCCTTTGTGGGGAAATGGCAGCCGCTCCAACCGGTTTGTGGGTCTGGGCGGTGGCACCTCCTGCCCGAGGCCTAATGGAGGGCTGCAAGTGCTGGTATGGATGCCAAGGAGCAAACAAGAGCCTCTTGTGTCCTGCCGGGCATGGAGCCCAGCAGCCAAAGGGAACAATGTGCTCCTCCCCCGGCATGGGGCCATGGGGAGCCAGAGGCTGGGCTATGAGCTGGAGGGAAGTTGAGGCATGAAGGTTTGAAGGGACCCCATCCAAGTGATGGAGCAGAGGGTTCTGGCAGGGATGGCAGAGATATCCTGGTGCCTGGACACTGGCTCTTCCCCTTTAGCATCCTGGGCTGAGCCCCAATGCTTCCCGGGGCATGTCCTGCCTGCCCACAGCAATGGGATGCACTCCTGCACCAGGGTGGCCTGGTTCCAGTCCCCTGCATCCTCCTCCGTGGGAGCAACCGGGATATTAAGTGTCATCACTGCAGGGAGAAATACAAGTGGAAGAATCCCGGGAAACTGGTTCTACCCCTCCGTCCGGTGCCGGCGGCAGGCCGGCGGCTGC
>NW_005054381.1:2790845-2792126 GCF_000277835.1 Geospiza fortis | reverse complement strand
GGGACACGGCCTTCGTCGGGAACAACATCGTGGTGGCGCAGATCATCTGGGAAGGGCTGTGGATGAGCTGCGTGGTGCAGAGCACGGGGCAGATGCAGTGCAAGGTGTACGACTCGCTGCTGGCCCTGCCGCAGGACCTGCAAGCCGCCCGTGCCATGGTGGTGGTGGCCATCGTCCTGGCCATCCTGGGCACCCTGCTGGCCGTCACCGGCGGCAAATGCACCAATTGTGTGGAGGATGACACCGCCAAAGCCAAGGTCATGATCTTCTCCGGCATCATCTTCATCGTTGCCGGTATCCTCATCCTCATCCCCATCTCGTGGTCAGCCAACAGCATCATCCAGGACTTCTACAACCCGCTGGTCTCTGACTCGCAGAAGCGGGACCTGGGCTCGTCCCTCTACGTGGGCTGGGCGGCCTCGGCGCTCCTGCTGCTTGGGGGGGGGATCCTGTGCTGCACCTGCCCCCCCCGCGGGGAGAAGCCCTACTCCGCCAAGTTCACGGCTGCTCGCTCGTTGCCAGCCAGCAACTACGTGTAGGAGCCGCCGCGCCTGCCTGGACCCCCCGGCCGCTCCAGGGCACAGGGACCTCCCAGGACACGCAAAACCTCCCCGGCTGGGCTGGGACTGGCCGGGCGCCGGGGCGGTGCGAGGGAAGGCAGACAGAGCCGCCTTTGTTCCACCGGGGTTGCAGCCGGTTCTCTAATCTCGGTTGAGACAGGGGACAAGGAGATCCTGTCCTGGCTGTCCGCGGTGGGGGCTCTGCTCCCCCCGGAGCATCCAGCTGAGGCATCTTCTCCGAGACATCACCTGATCTCCTCCTCGAGCGTTTCCTGGCTCCCGGTATCGGGGTGTGCCATGTGGTGACACAGCTCCCAGGAGCCCGTCCCACGGGTGACACGGGGCTCTCTTTCCCCGCGTGAAGCTCCCCGGGACGTGTCTGTCCCTCGGGGTGGGTGGTGGTGTCGGTGCTGATAGGGACCTGTCCCACGTGGTCACAGGGACGTAGTGGTTCTGCAAACCCCGGCAGGGTCTTGAGGGGTGACAGGGGCTGTCACCTGCCTGTTCTCTAAATTTTGACTTTGACCTACTTTTGGGGCTCGGAGCGGCCGTACAGAGTGTGATTTCTCGCGGCAGCTCCCCAGGGCGGGGGCATCATTATCCTGGGAGTGGGAAGGCAGCAGCCGGGCTGGGAAAACCGGTCGGGGAGGAGGGACGGGAGCGGGGCTGTGCCCCCGCGTGGTGGGGGGCGTCTCCCGGACCCGACCCCCTCCATCGCCCC
>NW_005054381.1:2785908-2790308 GCF_000277835.1 Geospiza fortis | reverse complement strand
CGGGGGTGATTCCGCCTAGCTCTGGGTGTCTCGTCTGGATCTGAGGGCTGGAAGGCTCCCAGCTCCTCAGTCCCTTCACTGGGCCCGGGAATGGTGGAAAATATTCCTGTAACCCTGTGGTGCCGGTGGCCAGGTGGGAATGTGAGCTCAATGCTCTGTCGAGCATCCCTGGGGATCCGTGGAGGCGCCCCTTGTCCCCCTGCAGGCGGTCGTAGGCCCTGTTTGGGATGTCTCGTGTGGCCAGGTCCTGCTGGCTGGGGCACGGGGCCGGGGGGGGTGCCCACCATCCCGGCCCATGCCTGCCTGGGGAAGGGGCTGTGATTTTGGCCCAAAGGGTCTTTCATGGCCTGGGGGATGCCAAGTCCAGTGCTGGGTGTCCATCAGGCTCCTGAGGGATAAAAGGTGCTGGATAAAGAGTGGGGATACAACAGGAGAGGAGAGGCTGAAGAAACCAAAACTGAGACAGAGGAAATGATGGTGAAACCTCTGGCAAGAGCCGCAGGGTGTGCCAGGCACAACCGATACCCGCTGAGCTTGGGGCCATAAAACCCCGGCTGGTCCCAGCTGCCAAGCACAGCATGAGCACCCATGGGTGAACTCTGCTCCGTGAGGGGCTGAGCTGGATGTGGGCTGAGCCAGGGCCACAGCAGTCACACGTGGCCATGGTGGAGCTGCCAGTGTGCCCAGCATGTGTCCCTATACCAACCACCCCTCTCCCAGGGATGCCACCTGTGGTGACCCCATAGCCCCTCACCAGGGTTTGCCCTCTTGGGGCTGCTCCTGGGGCTTCTCAAGGATGGTATCACAGAAGGTGCTGAGCCCGACCTGGGATCGGGGCAGAGCTCAGCTCTGATCCATTTCCCTTCTCTCCTGGAGAGGAGATCCCGGGTCCAAAGGGCACTGTAGGATGGCTGTGAGGGCAAAGCCAGAACGGGAGCAGGCAGTGCTGAGCGGTGTGGGGGGGCTGCCTTCCCTGCTGTGCCCTGTGCCATTCCCTGTGCCCCTGGCACGAGGCTTGTGGCCGGGGAGGCTGAGCACCTGTGGTGGAGTGGGACATGGGGTGGGCACTAGGGGATGGCCACCAGGGCAGGACATGGGATGAGTGTGAGGTGGGGGGTTTGAACTCTGCAGCACTGGGGGATGGGCCCACCTAGCCCCCCATCCTGCTCCCCAAAAGCCGTGCCTTCCCTGGCACTTGCCATGGCCTGGGAAGGGGGGATGGCAGAGGCTGCGCTGTGCTGTGGGGACAGTGTAGGGGCCAGTGTGACACACGGGGGCTCCTGCACCTTGGCCTGCTTGGGGCCTGGGTCCTCAGTACCACATGTGTCCCCATCCTGCCCTGCAGCACTGCCGCATGCCACTCATGTCCCTGTGCCCTTCAAGTCCCCGTGTCTCCCATGTCCCCATGCTGTCCTGCAGCCATTCCCATCCTGGTGGGGAGCAGGGCATAGCAGATGAAGCCCATGCTGTCCCTGGCTGTGGGCTGTGCCTGTGACACCCGTGCCTGTCCCCGCAGGAGCTGTTGATGGCGATGATGACGATGCAGACAGGAGGACTGATGATGGCCGCACTGGGCTGGCTGGGCTCCATCCTCACCTGTGCCCTGCCCATGTGGAAGGTGACGGCCTTCATCGGCTCCAACATCGTGGTGGCCCAGGTGTTCTGGGAAGGGCTGTGGATGAACTGTGTCTATGAGAGCACGGGGCAGATGCAGTGCAAGGCCTACGACTCCCTGCTGGAGCTCACCTCTGACCTGCAAGCTGCTCGTGCCCTGGTGGTCACCTCCATCTTCGTGGCCTGCCTTGCCTTCTTCATCGCCCTCTCAGGAGCTGACTGCACCCGCTGCGTGGATGACAATGGCACCAAGAGCAGGATCTCTGCAGTGGCAGGTGTCATCTTCATCATGGCCAGCATCATGCTGCTCATCCCTGTCTCCTGGTCTGCCAACAGCATCGTCAGCAACTTCTACAACCCCATGGTGCCTGAGGCCCTCAAGAGAGAGCTGGGGGCTGCCCTCTACATCGGCTGGGCCTCCAGTGCCCTGCAGCTCTTCGGTGGGGGCGTCCTGTGCTGCTCAGGATCCCAGTCCCAGCAGGACCCCTACCCCAAGAAGTACAGGGCAGTGAAAACCTGCGGCCCAATGGGCTATGCCATGAAGGACTATGTGTGAGCCACTGTGCCCAGGTGCCAGCCCAAGGCAGAGCACCACTGTCCCTGTCCTGCATCCCCGTGCCACACCCTGCCCCTGCACTGCCTCCTCCTGCCCATCCCCACGCTGGCTGACCCCCAGCACGGTCCCCACACGTGCCCTTCCCCAGGGCAGGGACTATAAACATCCTGGTGCCACCAAGGCTGCCTGGGCTCATTTTGAACAGCGCGGTGTGGGGAGGATGGTGACGCGTCTGGGGGTGCTGTGCCCTGCCAGCTGCTGTGTTCCAGCACCTAGAACACCCCCATCTTCCCAAGGGGATCAGCAGCAGTCAGCCAGCTCCTGGCATTCCTTGGAACAGGAAACAGAGGCAGGGAGAGGATGCTGAGAGCTAAGAGAGGCACAGGGGAACACCAGGTGCTCTGAGCCCCCATGGACTGGGAGGGGACCCCAGAGAAAGGCTGAATCCCCCCTCCCAAGCTCCTGGCCACCCACCTTGGAGGGTGCACATTCCCATTGCTCTGGGAACAACACACAGCCGACAGACAGCAGGGACAGGGCTTTATTGAACAGGCAAGTGTAGGGCTGGGGACAGCCACAACCCCCAGCTGCTCAGGGGACAGTGTTGGAGACAAATGGGGACTGATGGGCACAGGGACCCCAAAACATGGGGGATGAAGCAGAAGGGTGATGAGAGCCATGGGGAGGGCGAGTGTGGAAGATGTGGGATGCCCTGGGTGAGGAACAGGGACAGACACAGCCATTGCCTCACACTGAGAACAGCTCCTGAGGGGAAGGATGCAACCTCTTCTCCAGGAACATAGGAACAGGATAAGCAGGAACAGGTCTGAGGGAAGGGAAAAATGAAAAAAACCCAAATATTCCAGGAAGAGATTTGGGTAAAAAACTTCCCAAGGGAGCAGTGGAGGAGGAATTGTGAAGGCAGCCCAGCAAGGGGCTGGGGGAACAGGCTGGGCAGGCAGTCCTGGATGGCTCCTGGGTGGGGAGCAGCTGCCAGCTCCCCAAATCCCTTCCAAATTCATTTCCCCTCCCTGAACATTAACTACAAAGCTGTGGGAAAATGAGATTCAAGCAGCTGTTGTGGGATGCAAGGCAGATGTGGCACTTGGAAAGCCTCTCCAGCTGGGAGTCACCTTGGCATTGCTGCTTTGACTCTGGATGTGGAGACTCCTGCACCTCAGGGCTGGCTCAGTCCCTAGGGAGGATGAGAGGCCATAGGACACAGCAGTGGGGACCCACCTCCAGCAGTCCCAGCTAAAGACTCTGGGGGTAGGAGATGAAGAAGGATCCAGATTTTGACCATGAGTGCTGAGATGGGCGAGGTGGGGAGAAATCCAGACTGGACATGCCTTGGAACAGCCATGTGGGTCTATGAGATGTCACGGCGAACGTTGAGGTGTTGGGGTCAATACCTAAATGTCAGAGCTAAAGGTGGCACCCAGGAGACCCTGGTGAATCCAGGAGACCCTTCCCGTGCTGTGCAGCAGACAAGGGCCCCAAGCCCAGACCTCAGTGAGAAGGAACCGAGGAAGTGAATGGGGAAATTCCCCCAGAATATTGTCACCCCCAGCAGCTGCTCTGCTGCAGGAGGGGGCCACTGGGCTCTGTTTTACAAAGGGTCAAGTGCTCACCCCCCCTCCAGAGCCATGCTAGCTCTCAGCCCTCCTCGAGGTTGGGAACAGGGCACTTCTGGTAGATGTAGACCACCCCGGAGATGTAGCCAGTGCCCTGGGTGCTCTCCTCCTCGGAGGTGGCCCTCTCCCAGTACTCCACTTCCTGGGCCAGCAGCTTCTGCCAGGCTCCTCTCTGCTCCAGCTGCCCCAGCGCTGCCTCCAGCTCCGCCTTGTACCGCAGGTTCGAGGGGTTGCTCCTCGTCGTCAGGCACAGGAAGCCGCCTGCGGGACAGGAGACAGGTAACACTGACACAGAGCGTCCCTCTCTGGGGACCGCATCCCCCGGAAAGGGTGGGGACACGGGGAGGCACTGAGAGCCTGCCGGGAGTCAGCGGGCAGGGGACGGACAGGGCAGGGACGGGCGCAGACAGGGCACGGACAGGGGGTAGGAAGGACAGCAGGCAGAGATGGGCAGCGCAGGGGGCCGGCAGGGCATGGGCGGATGTCCCGCCTGAGCACAGGCTGTCACACACCAGCGCCCTTACTGTCACCTCCTACCTTGTCCCGCTGCCCAGACCTGGCAGTGGGCAGGGTCAGGGACCCCGTGAATCGCCCGT
>NW_005054381.1:2783815-2784809 GCF_000277835.1 Geospiza fortis | reverse complement strand
CGACCAAGTGTGCCGGGAAGCGGGGGGGGCGGAATGACCCGGTGTCCTGAGACCTGACCGAGCGTCCGAGTGGTGACCAACGGCCCAGGGAGGCGTCAGGTGTCCTGGGGGGCTGACCAAGTCCAGCAATGGTGACCTCAAATACCCCAGGGGCGTGACACCGAATCCCCGCGGGGAGCGGCACCAGGGGCCCTGTCTCCCAACAGTGTCCACTGTTCCTGCTGCTCTGTCTCCTGCAGGGGTCAGTTCCCATTGCGTCACTCATGTCCCAGGCGCGGGGACAGTGTCCTGGACAGGTCACCTCCTGTCCGGCCCTGGCCCCAGCCCCACACGGCCCCAGCGCTGCGCTGTCAGCTCCATCCTGCAGCCGCATCTCCTTCCTCCGCTCCGACCGTCACCCAGTGTGGCCACCACCCGCGCCCGCCGTGTCGCACCGTGTGCGGCAGTGACAACCCGGGACTGCCCCCGGGGAGGAGGCCGCCCGCTACCGGGCAGCTCCTGCTTGACCGGACCGGCCCGTGCCGCCCCTCGGGCCGGGGGTCATTCTGCGCTGCCCCGTGCGGACAGGGGCCCGGGGCCAGGAGCGGGCCGTGGCTGGGAGGGAGGAGGCGCGGGCTGGCTCCTGCGAGGAGCGGGGAGCTGGGGTTGGTGATGGCTGCCGGCTCCTTCCAGCTCTCCGTGCGCCATCAGTGTGTGACCTGGGTGAGGTTCGGGTTTGGCTCAGAGCAAGAACAGCCCTGAGATCCGCGCGATGCACGGCGGGGGCAGGATGTCCCCTCCAGGTCACAATTCTCCGGAGTGCCTGGTCCAGGTGCCCAACGTTTGTGAGGTTCCGTATCCAGCTTCGTTATCTCTCCAAGGGCTCTCCCTGCGAGGTCACTGCCGGAGTCCCCGTTAACCTTTGGTGTCACAGCGAGGGTGAGGGACACGCTAGGGGACAAGCCACAGCTGTGCTCATCGCCTACGGCTGGTCCCAGAGCGAAACAGACAGCAC
>NW_005054381.1:2776804-2783597 GCF_000277835.1 Geospiza fortis | reverse complement strand
AGCGACCGTGCCATCCACCCCGGGGCACAGGGATGGCTCCCGCGCTGGGGCTGCAGCCCTGTGACAGCTCCTGCCACTGTCCGTGGGCATTTCCTCCCCCCTGCTGCCACCAGCGTGGGCCCAATCTTGTCCCTCGCGCTTGGCATCCTTGCGAGGGCTCTGGCCTCCAGCAAGGGCTCTCTCAGTCTCGTCACGGTTCCCACCACTTAGTGAAGCTTCATTGAGGAAGCAGTGCCAGGATGCACCCTCAGCACCCCCTGTCCCTGCTCTGCTGGCCCCAGGGGCCACCGGGCCTTGCCTTCTGCAGCCTTGGCCTGTACAGATCAGCCCCGAATCTGCTGGTGCTTTTCCATCCCCTTCCCGCGGCTGGCTGGCTCTGTCACAGCACAGCTGTGCAAACATCTGCACCCTGTGCCACCCTCTGGGCTGGCTGGGACCCAGCATGGCCCTGCTGGGGTCTGCACAGGGCCTGTTGCCAGCGTGGGATGGCCTGGGGCTGTACCCTGCTCAGGGCAGGGGACAGAGGTGGCAGCAGGTAGCGACTGGAGCGTCCCATGGCCGGTGCCGGTGTGAGGCTGGACTTTGTCCTGACACGTGGCCTGGTGCTGGCAGGCTCCCACTGGGTCACAGGACGTTCCTCTCTGATGGTGCAGTTCCTTGGGGCGCTGTCCTTGTCCCCTGCCTGGGGACACGGGTCTCCCTGTGCCCTGATGGGGTGCTGGGACACTGGAGCTCAGCTCAGCTGCCCTGATGGACTGTCCTCACCACCCCTCAAAGGGACCTGGGGGAACGTGTGCCCCCAAGGCAGGGGCTGAGCCCCCTGAACCCACAGATCTCTGCTGGGGCCTTGCCTGCCCTCCCTCCCCAAGGAGCTGCTGCAGGGGTGGAAGCGTAGCTTAGGTGGGGCCCTCACCCTCAAAGCTGCCACTGAGCTGGACAGGAGTTGGGAAAGCCCAGGTCTGTGCTGGGTTTGGGCCAGGCATCTCCAGGGTGGGCAATGTCACCTGGCACCAAACCTGCCTGCAGGTCACCCCTCTGAGCCTTCCTGGATCCCCAGGTGAAGTGTGTGGTGGCATTGGTACCCTGGGCAGGTGGGCTTGCATGGCCCAGGACGTGTGCAGAGCAGCCCTGGCACATCCTTGGCCCTTGGGGTGGGACTGATGCTGTCCCCCTGGACATCCCAATGATGTTGGAATGTCCCTAAGCTTCTTCATCAGGCTGCAGTGACAGAATGCTCAGTCCCACGGCCTTGTGTGCCTTAGAGACTTCCTGGGTGACCCACACAGCTCCTGGGTCTGGCTGTGGTGTGGATGTCCCTGGGGCAAGGGGACAGATGCTTGGAGGGGGACAACTGTGGACTTGGCAGCTTCTGGCTCAGAGGACTTTGGGGACAGTCATGGTAACTGTCACTGGAGGCTGTCACGGTCATGAGCTGCCTCTCTGTGCATCGGTCCTGACTGCAGTTTCTTGGTGGTGCAGGAGCCTACCAGCACCAGGGAATGTCTTCAGGGCATCCCAAGACATTTCCAGCTCTGAGAAAGGGCCCTTCATGGTCCTCTGAGCTCTCTACTGCATTTCCTGAGCTGGGAAAGCATGGACAACCATCCCATGGGGCACTTGAGCCACACAAGGTGGAGGTGGATTGCTCTGCTGGGTGCAGAATTGGGCAGAGCAGAGAAGGAAAACCCTGTGGGGTGACAGCCAGGTGGGATCTGGAGAGCCCCCATGGGGGGACAGAGGGAGGTTCAGGTTGGATATTAGGAAAGATTTCACAGAAAGGGCAGTCAGGCCCTGTCACAGCTGCCCAGGGCAGGGTGGAGTCGCCATCCCTGGAGGGGCTTAACAGCCCTGTGCATGTGGCACTTGGGGACACGGGCCAGTGGTGGCCTTGGCAGTGCTGGGGGAGTGGTTAGACTCGATGGTCTCAGAGGGCTTGTCCGGCCTTAATGATTCTGAAATCTCCCCGTGGCCGAGGGAGTGACAGACAGCAGGACAGGGCTGGGGTGGCTGGTGGGGCTTCACACATCCTGGGTGGGATTGCTCTCACATCCTTAGAGGAAAGAGCATTTTCCTTTCCCAGTATCCAAATGTGACTGGAATCTGTCCGCTCCTCTCCTAACCCCCATCCCCCTGGTGTTCAAGGGCCGTGGATTTTGCCCCCTGAGCCCCACTCAGACGCATGAGCTTGCCTGGGTTGCTGGCCTCCTGCCCGACTTCTGAGTCTGCAATCTCGGTGTGGCTGGGACTGATGGTGCCCGGGGCTGCGGTCACCAACCCTCCTGCCCTGGTCCCACGGCCCGCACGGCTCCGGGCAGGTGACAAGGAGGGGCTGAGGTGTAAATCAGCGGAGCTGGGTGGAGATCGGAGTGGTTGGCGCGGCGGGAGCGGCTCACGGAACCCGTTCCGGGGGCTGGAAGGGCTGCGCTGCCTCCAGCGGGCCACGCTGCCTCCATCCAGTGAGCCCCGGGCCTGGGCTGTTCCCCGAGTGTGGCTGACCCAGCCATTCCCTGAGTGTGGCTGTCCCCCGCAGGGGCCTGGCCATGGCTGGTGGCCGGGGCCAGCCGCAGAGGGCCATCCCTGCCATGCTGGGAACGTTCCCTGGCCGCGGTGCTCCTCCATCAGTGCCAGCCTCTGCACGTGTGCCGCCTGCATCCTATCCTCCCTGCAGCCCCAGTGGGCCGTGCTGCTCTCCCTCCCGCACCCTGGTGCGTGGTGCTTTCATCCTTCTTGCATCCCAAATCCTTGATGCTCCTTTTCCCTGAACTCCCAGGGTATGGACTCCACCCTCCCTTTGTGCTCCTGGTGCGCAGAGCTCCACACACCCTCTGGCCCTCAGCTCCACACGTTCATAGGGGCATGGTGCTTCCACACTGGTGACATTCCCATTTCTCCTTATCCCCATCCCAAATGCCTGTGGCTTCATTCACAGTGTATGCTCTGGCTGCAGTTCTTAGCTGAGCTCAGCCTCTTCCTCACCTCTGAGCAGCCCCACAAACCACATCCACACACCCAGCTCATGGACCTCACTCCTTGTCCCCCTTCCCCCTTGTTCCCTCTTGTCTCCATTGTCTCCTTTCCCTTGACTGGGGACTTCCCACCCTGACCATATCCAAGACACCCAGAGACCTCAGGTCCCACCCACCACACATTCCCCATTTCTCTTTCACACCCCATCACCTCCTGGACCCATGTTCTGTCCCTCACAGCCCTTCCTGCAGCCAGGTGAGTTCCCCTGGTGCTGCCTCCCTGTTCCCATTCCCACAGGCAGTGCCATGACATCATTGACACCTTGGCACACCTCAGACCAGTGACTCAGTGTCCCTCCTGGGACAGCACCTCTGGAGCTCATCACCTTCGTGGAACAGCACCCTCCTGACTCAGAGTCCTTCGTGGAACAGCACACTTGTGACTCAGTGTCCTCAGGTCCGCCCCAGGAGCTCCCTGTTCCCACCCTGGGACACAACGTGACTCACTGGTCACATCCCTGCCACTCCTGGCATTCCAGGTGTGGCTGCCCCACAGTCCCCTGGCTCGATGCAAGCCCACCCGACCACGTCCCCACATCCCCCTGACCACCTGCCCTGCCACCAGCCTGGCTACCCAGAGCACTCCTGTGCCCCGCTCTGGATCTCCTACCCCGGACTCCCCTCTTTGCTCCCTGCATCTTGGGCAGTGACTGCCACCTCCTGGGAAGAGCAAGGGACAGGCTGGGTGAGATGCCAGAGGTGGAAGCTGCAGTAAAGCCCAGCTCAGTAATAAGGTACACACTTTCACTGGAGCAGGAATTAATGAGTGGATTAGTGGCTAAAAATAAACAAAGGATTTCTTGTGACTTGTAAAAGATGACTCAGTGCTTTCGGGAAAGCTGGCTGCTCTCCAAGGGATCTCGGTGATCCCAGGACAGTCTGGACCTTACCTGTTGAGTTCATCCTGATGATCTTAAAGCACTTCTGGACCTTTGGTGATGTCAAGCCACCTCAACTTTGTCTGCACAAGGGCTGAGGTGCTGTTTGGGTATCTGAATCCTAAAAAGCAGCTTGTAACTTCCTCCACCAACTTCCAACTCTATAGATATTCAGGAAGGAGGATGGGCTGCTGTGCCCAATTGCTGTTATTTGTTTTATCCCCAGGCTCTTTTAGTATTTCCTGGACACCAGTCTTTCCTTTCTCAGGGACATCCCTGAATCCCAGCTCTGATGTGGGCCCGACAGATTGCCATTGGCAGGAGTGATGGAGAATCCTTATGCTGCTTCATCCCCTGCCCATCCTGCCCAAATGAGGAGTTGAGGGGGGGGCCCTGTGGGAGTGAAGCCAAAGAGGTCAAACCATTATCACTTTCTTGAGCTGAGCTGAACCTGAGCTGAACTTTGCCAATTCCAACTGGAACAAAATCACCAGACTTGGACCATGTCACCCATGCAGGGAAAGCAAGCTGAGAAGTTACACAAGTGATTTGGAGTGAGAGCAATGGAGTGGGAAGGTGTCAGTGGGTTGCATGATGATGACCATGGACTGAGAGTTCCTAGAATCCTAGGAAGGTTTGGGTTGGAAGTGACCCTAAAGACCAACTTGCTCCCCACCCCTGAGTTCATCCATCCTAGAGCCCGATGGCATCTGTGCTTGTTTTGGAAGTGATGCCAGCCAGTCGCTGCTGGCTGTTGAGTCTTGCCCTCCCTGTGCCGAGCATTTCAGCTCCGGAGGACTTTGCTGGAGGATTGCATCTTTGGGTTTGGTGGCTGGAGCTGCTCCTCTGAACGCTCCCCAGCCCATGTTGATCCAAATGACCTGGCTAGGCAGGCTGGTGGTGGGTCTCTCTGAAGGGACAGTGCAGCTGGAGGAGATGTGCAGTGGCTCTTGGAAAAGGAGGAGGCAGAGCGGCAAAGCGAAGGCGGCGGGCTGGAGCTCCCGGGAGCGCGAGTCAGGGAGGGTCCTGCTCCTGCAGAAACAGAGTCAAGGGAGTAAGTTCAGGGAAAGGCCAGGAATCCGGCAAAATGGAAATCTTGGGAATTATCTCAAGAACAAGGAGGAGGAGCCCAGACAGTGGAAACAACTTTAAATCATTTGAGACAGGGTAACAGGAGTGCGTGAGCAGAGGCAGCACGGCCTGCTGGGGTGCCTGATGGATTTCCCAGGGTCCAGAGGGAAGGGAAGGTGACCTCTGGTGATCCTGCTGACCCAGGGTGGTCCCTGTGGTTCTGGGGAGGTGTGACCATGGCTGGGTCTGGGGTGGCTGCTTGGTCACCTTCCTTTTCTACCCTGAGTGGGGAGTGCAGGTAAAGTCCTCTCACAGGGCTGAGCTCAGCCTAGCTGGGCTGGAGGCACAGGGAGCCTGGGCAAATCCCACATTTCCAAAAGCCTGGTGATGGACTTTTGTCTTATGGCACTTTGAACACTATCTGAAGAAATCTCATCTGTGGATTATCTCAAGTAACAATTAAACTAGGAGCTCACGTGTGTTCAGAGGGTGGGTTCAGCTCGAGTTCATGGAAGAAAAATACCTCAAGGATTATCACAGCCAAAGGCTCAGCTCTGGCTCAGGATGTCCATGAAAACTGCTATGAGCTGGGAAAGTATTTGAGGCTGTGTCACCCTGTGTGGGTGCTGGGTTTCTGCTGTTGGGGGTGAAGTGCAGGGGAGCTTTGGGCACTGCTTCCCCACCCTCTCAGGGCAAGGCAGGGAACCTCCTCGTCCAGCACTTGGAAAGGCAGCTGGGAAGGACATGGGTCTGACCCTTGACTGCAGGAAGGGGTTTGGTGCTGTTTCACAGGACCATGACTTTCCTGGCACTGTTATAATGTGTGTGCAGGTGTGGTTCCCACAATCCTCAACACCCTGGAATCCACAGCCATGTGAGAAGCCTTGAAGGACCAACTCAAAGTGAGCCTGACTTGCTGAAGAAATTATATTTTTAAAAAAGACACCCCCACAACCCACCTCATTAAGGGAGATGCCTTAAGAAGAAACTCAGGCTGGCCCTGGTGGAGAGCAGGGGCTGGAGGAGCCCCACAGAGGCTGGAAAGGAGGACCAGGACCAGGACCAGGACCAGGATCAGGATCAGGATCAGGAGGAAACTGGTCTAATCAGCCTCAGCAAGGGAAGGACAATTGCTCTGCTGCTAGAACAAGGATTTGGGGGTCAAGATGGCACGAAGTACCAGCGTCAGAGAAGATTTCTGTGCCAGGACACAGGGAATGGCTCCCAGTGCCAGAGGGCAGGGCTGGACGGGATAGTGGGAATTAGGAATTGTTCCCTGTGAGGGTGGGCAGGCCCTGGCACAGGGTGCCCAGAGCAGCTGGGGCTGCCCCTGGATCCCTGGCAGTGCCCAAGGCCAGGCTGGACAGGGCTGGAGCAGCCTGGGACAGTGGGAGGTGTCCCTGGTTGGCCTCTGAGGAACCCAAACCATTCCATGATTCTGTGCTTCTAAGCCACCCAGGTCATGCTGGTCACTCTCTACCGGTTCTCAAAGCCTTGGCTGGTGTGGGGGTCCTTGCTGTGACCTCCCACTCCCAGGTCAGGTGTGCAGACCCCCCAGCCCCAGGTGCCTGCAGGCTCTGTGTGCAGCACAGATGCTCTGGGCCATGCCAGATCCTCTGTGTTTCTTGGCCCCTGGCTCCTCGGCCATCTCGCCAGGTATGTAACTATCCCAGCTATTTCCTGCTGTACTGCAAGGAAAAATGAAAAAATTAAATCATCCAACCTTTGGCCCTTTTTGATACAAATCCAGGCTGCAGCATTGCAGACGGATTGCGTGTGGTGGCAGCGCCGCCAGCACCCCGTGCCCTGCCCGTTCCC
>NW_005054381.1:2772720-2776680 GCF_000277835.1 Geospiza fortis | reverse complement strand
TGCTCTGCCCTTGCACCTCCTGGAGAGAGGGACTGGGGCTGTCTGGGGCTGCCTGTGTCCCCTGGAGCTGCCCTGGCCTTGGCAGAGAGGGACAGCTCCTACCAATGCTGCCAGCAGGGTCTGGGCTGAGGAGGGACCCCTCATTTCCCAGGGATTTTTTGTTTTCTGTCTCATGATGAGAGTGCCAGGGGTCCAACATCCCAGGATTACACTCCATAATCCCAAACTGGCAGCCCCTGCTGCCCTGTTCCCAGGCTGGTGTGATGGGTCCTGCCCTGCAGAGGGGCTGCCAGGCTGTGCAGGCTGTGCAGGCTGTGCCAGGCTGGCCATTGCTCAGCACCTTTGCTGCCTGGGGCTGAGCTAGGGCTGCTGGGCTTGGCTGCAGGGCCCAGAGCAGGTCCTGAGAGCCTGAACCCCCCGGGATGTGCAGCTGAGGGCAGCACAGCCCAGCAGCTGCTCTGCTCCTCCTCTATTCCATGGTTCCTGGGGGGATTTGCCATCCCTGGGCCTGTCCCATTGCCCTCAGCAGGTGGGGAATGGACACGGTGGTGGGGGCAAGGCAAGCACTGGAGACATGATGGCCACTGGGTTTGCTGGTATTTTGAGCTGGTGGGAGCAGTGGTTTCCTCATGCCCAGATGGCCCACAGGAAGGCCAAGCCAGGCTGGAGGCAGGACTGTGTCTGTGGGTGCTTTGAGGCCGAGGGAGGGATGTGGGACAGGGTGTTTCTCCACATGCCTCCAGATCCCATCCTGCCAGCACCCGGTGACAGAGGCTCGGTGTCCTGTTCCCTCCTGGCTGGGCCTTCAGCCTCCTGCTGAGGCAGGCATCTCTGCACTTATGGGACACAACCCAAGAGAGGGAATTGCCTCAGCTCCCCTCCTGTGGCCAGAGCTGGGAAGCACCAGGGATGGATCTTGCCAGGGCTCCGTGGCTGCAATAACATCTCATCCTGTCCCAGGCTGTTCTGGGATGTGCTGGGATGTGTGGGACCCCAGGGCCCTGTCTCCCCAGTCTGTGGGATCCACCCCAGGCTGGAAGTGTTCTGCAGAGCTCGGGTGCCATAGGGACCCCACAAAAGCACCCTGAGTGCCTCCAGCCCCATCCAATTGTAGGCACAACCCCATGCCCTTGGCTCCTGCCATGGACCAGCTCCCCAGGGCTGTGTTGAGCAGGCAGGACCTGGTGCTTGTGGCAGGTACTTTGTTATTTTTTCATCTTTTTTTCCCCAGCAAGAGCAGGCAAGCCACGGTCTGGATTTCAGTTTGGCTGTAATTGTGCTGTTATCTCTCCCCCAGGGTCTGGTTTCACTCATGCTTGGGGTCTCTGTGAGAGAATGGATGTCTCCATTAGGGCTGTTCCAAAGCTTTCCCTGCCTCTGCCCTCTCTCACTTCCCATACTGCCCTTGCTGACCTCTGCACTTCCCTTGGCCCTGAGCCCCAGGCCCTGCAGGGCAAAGGTTCCTGGAAGCACCTGCAGTCCTGAACCGGAGTGCCCCAGCAGCCCCTGTCCCCTCAGCAGGGCACGGGACCCTGCTGGGAGGGTGAGCAGGGCCGTGGGCTGAGGGGGAGCTGGGCCCAGCAGGGAGGAGCCCCTGGAGGCTGCTCGGCTCCACCTGGGCTCGCTGGGCTGCAGCAGGACTGGAGGTGACAGCCGTGGCTGGCAGCACAGGGAACACCTCAATTTCTCCTGATGGAATTTTTTTCCCCTATGACAGTCACAAAATGTGGGAATGGAGAAGTTGGTGGGGCTTTGCTCTTGGGCATGTTCAGAACTTGACTGGCCCCAGGGAACATCATCACCTTGGACCTGCTGTGCTGGGGGAGTGGGGCTGGGCCAGACACCTCCACAGGGCCCACCTCAGGCACTCTGGAATGTTCTGATGGAGCACAGCCGTGTTTGTGACAGTCCCTGAGGGGCTGAAGGCTCTGGGAGATGGCCCCAAGCACGGCTGTAAAAGAAGGTCCAAATCATGAAGGAGGTTTGCAGAAGAGGAGGGCACAAGATGAAGAATGGCTCTACCCTGGGACCTTGACCTCCTTGAGCTCTGAGCTGTTCACTGCAGGCTCTGGTTAGAGCTGGGACATTTCCCTGGAATGTGACCCTGGTCTGGCTCTGGCACCTGACCTGGCACCAGGATGGTCCTGGCTCCTGGAGCTGATGGAGCTGCACATCCTCTGCCAGGTGCCAGAGCAGGTTGTGACAGGCTGATCCCAGACACGGCGCCTGGTGCCCCTGGGACAGTCCCACTGCCCGTCGTGGTGAGGACTCCTCTTCCCTCACAGTCCTCTCCTGGTCTCAGGGTCAATCCCCTCAGTCTGATTTCTCAGGCCCTTCAGAGGATGTTCCCCATAGACCAGCCTCGGGATCCCAGGATTAAAGGGCTTCACTTTGCTGCTCTCACATCTCCCTGTTCAGCAGCAGCCCAGCCCCTCTGGTTCCAGTGTCCCCAGGGTTTGGGAATGGACCCTGACCCCCTCCTAGGATGGCTGGTGGTTACACAAACCAGGACACATCCCTGTGTCCCTGGCAGTTCCCAGGCATTGCTCCAGAGCTGGTGTGATGCTGCTTGGGACACTGAGATGCGTGTGGGTGCTAATCTTTGGGGCCATCGGGCCAGGCACTGAACTGAAATCCAGCTCTAATTGGCCTCTTCCAGTAATTCTTCCTGACAAAACAATTAAGTTTCTCAGGCAAGAGATATTCTTTGCAAATGGTCTGTGCCAGATGCTTTTGCTTTTTTTATCTGTGGTATTTAAGGATCTTTTCCTAATACTCATTATTTTATGAGGCACAGACTGGTTCCTCCTGCCGTTTTGAAGCTCAGTATCACACTCATGTTTGTTTGTTGTCTCAGGGCTTCCCTAACTGTATGTGAGAGGGTTTTTGTTTCATTAAAAAAAAAAATAAATAAACATTCTTGATTTGTAAAGGGCTGGGCCCTGTGAGACAGGGCAGGGAACGGGATGGGCTCCAGCCCTCCCAAGCCTGCAGAGGCTGCGTGTTCTGCAGTGGGACTGAGGTCAAAGCTGGAAAAACTTGCAAGGCGGGATCAAAGAGCAGGGCCCCTGCCAGACATGTGGAAAACATGAGCTGGGGGTGGCTGCAGTGGGGGCATGGGCTGGCACTGCCCACAGTGCCCCCTCATCCCTGCCCCCCCCTGGGAACCCTGAGGCTGCTGGGGGGCTCACAGTCCTTTGTCCCCTCACCTGGGAGCTTTGTGGCTCCACCTTCCTGCCATCCACTTTTAGTGGCTCCAACTCCTCCTTCGGGGGAGCCCATCCCGGCTTTCCCAGCCTGGGTCAACTGAGGCTGCTCGGGGTGTGCTGCGATCCTGAGGAGCTGCTCCTCCACGTGCTGCCCACCCCTTGCCCTTCCCGTGGCCCTGCCCCGCCGGTGTTTGCCCCATCCCGAGTCTCAGGGCTGGTGTTCCTGCTCCCAGGAGAGGGAGCAGCCCTGGGGAATGGTTCTGCACTGGTTCTGTCGGGAGCAGCTCCCCAGGGAGGCTGGCAGCTCTTGGAAGTGGAGTGTTGGAGGAACAAGAGAGCATCTGGACAGGGTGTGGTGTTGGGTTTTGGGGTGCCTCTGTGCTCTCTGTGGGGTGACTGGCACAGCGCTGGGTATGTCTCAGTGCTCATGGTCTCTGACATCTCACCCAGTGACTCCCGCACTGCTGGCTGCTCTTACCGAGGGTCTGGGCTGGCCTGGGTGTTCATTGATCAATGAGACCCCAAGTGTTACTTGGCCTGGCCTCTCTGGAGCCAGGAGGGGGTTTGGGGATGCTGGGGAGGGCAGGGTGGGGTTCTGGGGGAGAATGTCAGGGGAGAGCACAGCTGCTGTGCGAGGTGTGGACCCAACACGAGTGGGCTCACAGCAGGTGCCAGCCCTCCTCTGCCACCGATGCATCCGCACGGGGAGGGGACAAACAGCTCTGGGGAGGGGGTGGCGGGTCACTCCTTT
>NW_005054381.1:2756927-2772638 GCF_000277835.1 Geospiza fortis | reverse complement strand
TCGGGGGTGGGGGGGTCGAGCTGCGCCGCGATCTCCGCGGAGGAGCCGCGGCCGGGGTGCCAGCATTTCCAGGCGAGAGACAATCAGGCTTTATTTCCCTGCCACAAAGGAAAAAGAATAAACATTCCTCGGGTTTGTTTTCAGGCTGCTTTGTGGAATAAATCTCAGACTGTTGTTGTCTCCCCGGGCTCCCCGGTCCCGCGGAACTGCCTGTTCCCATTCCATGAGTCACCGGCGCCTGGCGGCACCTCCGAGATCCCGTGCGGTGCCCGGGGCTGCTCCGTGCCGGGGGTACCGTGGGCACCTGGAGCAGAGCTGCTCCACATCCATGGGGGAGCTCAGCTTGGCACCGGCGTCTGTCGGGATCCATGAGCCCCCTGGACACCTCTGCAGCCTGGACAGCCCTGGTCACCTCTTCCTCTGGACCTGGCTCTTCCTCCAAGCCCGACAGCATCTTCCATGGGCAGGGGCTGTCCCATGGGACAAGGGCTCTCCGGGAGGACCAGCTGGAGCCAGTGGCCATTCCCATCCCCTCTGCCTCGGGGGGAAGGAGATCCAAGGAATGTCTCTGTCCTTGCACGGGTGGGAACATCAGTCAGCAGCACCCATTTCGAGTGATGGGATCTGGCCCCCACCCACATGATGTGGCCTGATGTTGACCCTCATTCTGGAGATGTGGGGAGGAGATGCCCACAGCCCTGCCCTGGCTGATCGCCATGGAGGCATCCCATTGCTGTGGGAGGTGTTGAGAGGGAATGGTCTGTGGAATGTGCTTGGAGCCAGGTTCACACCACTGCTGATGCACCAGTTGGGTCACCTGGGCGTGGGACACAGCAGTGCTGGACTGGCACCTCCTGGAGCAGCAGATCTTGGTGTGACCAACGAGCAGGGATGACCCACACAACTTCCAAAGTGTGCCCAGCTCCAGTGTGTCACCCAAACCTTGTCAATGGTCCTCCCACAAGTGACCCCACCGTGGAAGACCACGGGGGCCCTGGAGCATGGCATGGGCAGAGGGCTGACCCCAGGCTGGGTGGTGCCTGCTGTGAGTGACCTGTGCTGATGAGCTGAGCCCCTTGGCACAGGTTTGGGGCACCTGAAGGTGCACCTCTACATAGGAAGGAGCAGAGGTGTGTCCAGTGTGTGCATGAGGTAGGATGGTGACCTCAGCCACAGAAGCGCCATGCACGAGTCCCAAAAATAGCTGGGTTTAGAAACATGAAGTCTGCTCGTGCTGTTGCCCAACACTTGTTGCAAATGTAGCGGCAGCTGAGTCCAGTGAAACTATGGCCAGAAACAGCGTGAGTTTCGGCAAACAAATCAGCTTCAGGAATGAAGGTGGCTGGGAGGGACTGGGGCACAAGTTTGCCAAAAATGTGGTGAAGGATTCTGAGGTGAATAATGAACAACAAAGCCCAGCCTCAAAGGTAAAGTTTTTAAGTGCCTCACAAGGAGGGAGAATGGGATGAAGAATGAATGAAATGCTGTTGCCAGGAGGGGCTGTTCAAGAACAGAACAGCCGAAAGAGAGGCTGGATGAGCACTGTGACCCCGGGCAGCAGTGGCCCAGGGAGATGCAGTGGCTCAGCCCAGGGCCAGGACAGGAGCTGACACATCGCTGATGGACCTGGATTCCACAGACAGCCCTGCAGGCAGCCCTTCTCTCATTAGACAGGGTTGTTTAGGTGAAACATGATTGCAGCTTGCAGGAAAGGCTCAAGGAGGGAAAGTCATTCCCTGGAGATGCTGGGTAGAGGCTTTTAGGGCTGTGATGTGCAGTCAGAGGCACAACTTCTCCGAAGTTTCTACAAATCAGACAAGAACTGGCCTGTGCACAGAGCTCTGGGCACCGTCAGGGTAGGGAGTGAGGGGGCTCTGCTGGTGACAGGTGAATTCCTGGGCTCAGGATGGGGGATCTGTAGGCATCAGAGAGCACCACGGCTGTGCCCATCTCGGCCATCAATGAACAGAGTGTTTATTTGGACATCTGAAAGGTCAATTTGCTAAAATTTGAAACAATTGCTGGCATGACTGACTGGGACTGTAAATTTAGAGTGGGAGGTGTTAGCAAAAACTGGGACTCGTTCAAGGACATCTCACAGTGCCCCAAAAGCCATGATTTCATAGCCCAAAATAATTCTCCCAGAGAAGAAGCTGTCAGAGGCGGTTTGGACATGTAAGTGTGGTGGCCTGCAGCTGCAGGGGGAGCACCACGCTGCCCAAGTGCTGCAGCAGGTGGGAACCAGGCGCAGGCCTGGCCAGCATCTGGGGAAGAGGCAAGGAACTGAACGAAGGCCAAAGCTTTGGCTTTGTTTTGCTGCCTTGGAGAGGGCAGCGTGCCTTCCCCTCTTCCTCATCCTTCTGCCTCTGCCATGATTTCTGGAGGGGTGACTCATGCTGACAGGCAGCGTCACATGGTGAGGAGGATGTGGTGTGGAGCTGAGTGGCCATCGGATGGGAAAAGAGAAGTTGGTGGCATATGCTGGGACAGCAGGGTGATGGCAGCTGGTGAAGGCCTCGGAAGGGATCTGCCTTAGACCCAGCAGAGCACCCAGAGTCCTGGCTGGGCTGCTCTGTCCACCTGGGAGCAACTGTAGCAGATTGTGGACAGAGGCAGGAAAAGGCTTCAGGAGTGGTGATGGAAAACCCAGGGCTGGCAAGTCAAGCAGAGTCCATGTGGCCCATGGGACAGTTCCATCTGTCCTGGAGGAGACAACTCCAACAGAGAGAAGGTTTCTGCTGAGAGCCTGGTATGTGTCAAAACCCAAGGGTCCCATGCATGGACTGGAGAAGGAGGAGCATGCCAGGGAGATGAGGAACAGGGAGGCCTCCAGTGATGTACAGAACTGCTGGTGGTGGGAGGGGAGAGAAATCAGTGAGCTGTCACTGGCTGATGGCAGCGAGAAGCCTTTAACATACATTTAGGACACCCAAGCGAAGCCAACCCCAAATCCCAGCCCTACGTAAAACAAATGGGGCCTAATCCTAACAGCATTCAACAAACGACTCCACCCTGTGCTGGGTCAAAGCAGACACGTTCAGTCCTGGCAGGGTAAAGTAATTAAATCTGTAATGAGGGAGACCAGGGTAAAGCAATTGTGTCTGTAACAAGGGAGGGTGTGCAACCACAGATCAACAGGCCCGGTTCACTGATACCCTGGAGCTGGGAATGATCTGCTGGAAGAGTCCCTGAAAAGCTGACACTGACATTGAACAAGTCCTGGAAATACCGGGCGATGCCAAGGGCTTGGACACCTGCCATGAGCCAGGGCTCGATGGCCCAGGGGGGGCTGTGCAGCCGGACAGGGCTGTCCACTCGTCACGGACTGTGCTCCCAGGGGCTGGGAATGAGCTGCAGGATGCAGGGCGTGGTTTGTCCCCATTGCTCTGAGGAGCCTGGGTGGTGATGTCACCATTTTTATAGGTACTTGCACATAAAGATATTTCCTGGTGGGGGACACTTTGGGGAATGTTGACAAATGCACACCATGGCCCACTGGCTGCAAATCTAATTTAGACAAACTCAGCCTCGAAACAAGCTGCAGTTTCCCACTCTTTGAGGGTCACCAGGCACTGGAGGAGATTCTGGATCCTCGGAGGATTCACCACTGCCTGGAGCTCTGCTGCACAAGGTTTTTCTGTGAGTTAGGCTCTGGGCCAAGGTTGTAAGAGAAATTCTCCAGGTAAGCTTTGCTGGCAAAGACCAAATCAAGGTGTTCTTCCCATTCCTTTGTGGCCCTTGTGGAGAACCAGCAGGAGCGTGTATGGCTGCTTAAAATCCCGGAATCACTGAATCATTCAGGTTGGAAAAGCCCTCTGAGATCATTAAGTCCAGCCATTCCCCAAGCACTGCTAAGGCCACCATAACCCATGTCCCCAGGTGTCACACTGACACATCTGTTAAACCCCTTCAGGGGTGGTGACTCCCCCACTGCCCTGGGCAGTTCCAATGCCCAGTCACTGTTTCTGTGAAGAAGTTTTCCTCAGCATCCAGCCTGACCCTCCCTTGGCACAGCCTGAGGCCATTTCCTCTTGTCCTGTCCCTGTTCCCTGGGAGCAGAGCCCGACCCCCACCCCCCGACTGCCCCCTTCTGTCAGGGCTTTCCCCTTTGGTAGGGGGCACCAAACTAAGAAAAGAGCAGAGTCCTCACAGGAAAGTGGGTCCAGTTCCATGTCCAGCAGCAAAGAGCTGCTCAGACCACAGGCTAACCACAGAGGACCATGAAACCAGCATGGGGGTGGGCATTGGATATGGTACAGGAGATGGACAGGGCAGTGCAGAGGAATGGAGGTTGGGATAGAGATCTCAGCCACCAAGGGTGACCATACAGACAGGGGGCGGATGATGCAGGGGATGAGGGTGCAGCTGGTGGCACTGACACCAGCTGTGTGTCTTCAGGAGCTCACTTTGTGTGTGAGAAATGTTCTCCCACCTGCCCAGAGTCACCCAGAAGATGGCATGGGCAGGATCAGGATCTTTTCCCAGGACACCCAGGATAAAGTTGGATGCTTGCTGCCCTTCTGCCTGGGGGCGCCCTTGCTGTCCCACCACTGCCCACTCCCTCCTCCTCTGCTCCATCCCCCAAAACCCAAGGGAGAACGTGCTGATTCTGTACACCCCTATGGCTGGGGCATCTTCCACTGCCACCTTCTGGGTGCCTCTTCCTGCAGGAGCTCTGCGGAAGGGGAGGGGGGGCGCTGAAGAGGCCATTTCCATGCTGGAATAATGCCGGGCATTCTGCCTGGTGCCATTTGCACAGCTCATGCTTTGGCCGGTCCCCAGAGCCCTCCAGAGCTTTGTTTCCGTGGCACTGGTTCAGTGGGCAGGATGAAAATAGACCCTGAAAGGAGACCAGATGAGAAACCACGTCCTGGAGGGGAGGGGATGTGTCAGAATAGTGCACCTGAGCCCCAGGGCACACTTTATGGGAAGCATTGGATCATGGGCATTGGATCTACAGCACTGGATCTCAGGCTGGCACTGAATCACCCCAGCAGTGGGGTCATGGACCTATTCCCCATTCCCCATTCCCCATTCCCTATTTCCTCTATCCCTTGGGGATGGGACCAGAGGAGCCTCAAGTGCCAGGAGATGGCACCAGCTGCTCTGAAGCTCTGCCCAGCTCGTGGGAAGATGTCCTGGCAGCATTGGAAGGGACTGTGGCTCTGAAGAGTTCCAAAGCAAGGGCACCCCAGGGGACAAGTGTTGGGGAAGATTCCTTTCCTCCCAGCACTTCCCAGGTTTGTGAAGGGTTCCTGGGGGTGGTGGCACCTGTGCTGGCTCACCCATGTGGAGGCAGCTTCCCACCTGCCCTTGTCCCTGGATGAGGGAGCTGTGCTTGGGACAGGCCCCCGGGTGGTCTGGGTGACACCCTCTGAGGCTGAGCTCCCCAGGGTTCAGGCTGCAGCACTGGGCCCCTGCCCAGCTGGGGCTCTCAGCTCCATCCCCTGCAGCTCCCCAGGGAGCTGCTCCTCAGATCCCATCCATCCCCTTCCAGCCTCAGGAGAGGTGTCCGCTGCCCACTCTATCTCACTGTCTGGGAATTTCTCCTGAGACTTTGTTTGCATTTTGCTGTCCTTATTTGCACCTCTTTGGGCTCATTTATACCCTTACATCTTCTCTTTCCCTTGGTGCATCCCCTTCCCTCTGCCATCTGTGCTCAAGGCGCCTCCTGGACCTCTCTTGGTGGCCCTGGGGCCATTGTCCAGCAGGGGTAGGACAATGAGAAGGGCCACCCACCACATGACCCCATCCCTGCTGACCCCTGTCCCCAGAGCTGATCTCTGGCCCACCTCCACCTCCAGCCAGTTCCTCCCTGCTCTGCTCCTCGCTGGCCACCAGGTCCCCCACCCTGTGGGCCTGTCCCTGACCTGTCCCCAGCTGCAGCCCTTGGTTTTGAGCCTGATTTTGGCTTTTCATCTGTTCCTGAGCTAAGGCCAGGGTCTGCTGGGTACCTGCACTCCCAAAGTAGGTGCAGCCCCTGTGTGTTTGCCTGTTTCTCACCCCTCCCTGCAGCTCTGGGATAACACAGCACATCTGGATTCCTTGCATCCAGCCCCCAGCTGATGTGCCACATCTGGATTCCTTGCATACAATCACTGTCTAACAGGCTGTGTCTGGCTTCCCAGCATGTGATTCCTAGATAACAAGTCACTCCTGGATTTCCTACATGTGATTCTTGGATAACATGGCATATCTGGATTCCTTACATTCAATTCCTGGACAATATGGCACATACACTCTCTGGCCAAGGCTGGGGCTGGAACAAGACTTTCTCCTTACAGTTTAAAGGATTTTTTTTTTTCTGGAGAAAATGAAGCTTTGACCTGAATTCCTGGCTGCCTCACAACATCTCTCTTCTACCTCGGCTTTGGCTGCTCTTGGCTGGGAGCCTGGCTGGAAAACAAAGATCCTATCTCCCCCCACCCCCTGGGCTTTGGGACTGCTGGCGGTGGACATGCTGCCCCTCGCCAATCAGTGCTTACAATAATATTTTTCTCTAGGATTGAGCTTGGAATAACTTTGTTTTGACATAATCTGAACTAATGTCTCCCCGGCAATGACAGTAAACACTTGACAATAAGTGTCAGTGCAGCCCTGGAGCTCTGCACAAGGGGCTCCAGCAGCTGGACATAAGGGAGATGGGGCAGGGCACAGCCTCAGGGAAGAGCCTGGTGATGGCAGGGTGGACCAAAGTCCCAGAGGTCCACTTCTCACCCTTCTCCCCCCCAGCTCTGCAGAGGGTGATGGAAAATGCAGCCCGGGGCCGTTGCTAATCAGTTCCTCTGGCACCAGGAGTTATTGTGTCTGCACTGGTGGCAGCTCCAATTTAAACAGTGTCACTGCACTATTAATGGTCCTGGCACTTGCTGACCCGAGAGCTCAGCCTGGGACTCAGCAGCAAGAATGTTTGTGGAGCCCAGCAAGAGCCACTGAGCTTCAGTCCCTGTCCTGTGCCAGCTGAGCCCTGATTCCAGCCAGGGCTGGAGTGCTCGGGGTGCCCTGTGCTGGCACATCAGGGCAGGATTCCTCCTCCTGCTCGCCGTCCCAGGAGAGGGCCCTGGGTGCTCTCACCTTCATGAGGTCGAAATAGCTGGACATGGGCATGGATCTGGACACAGGGAACTGGGCATGGACCTGGGCATGGATCTGGACATGGGCATAGATCTTGACCTCGGCAGAGACCTGGACATAGGGAACTGGCTGTGGGGAACTTTGCATGGACATGAGCGTGGATCTGGATCAGGACATTAGCCTGGGATGGTACATGGGCATCTGAGCTCTCCACATGTCCTAGAGCCTCTGGAGCTGCTCCCTTCCTGTTTTAATTCCTGCACTGGTCCTGTAATTTAATTCCCAATTTAATTCCTGTGCTGGTCCTGTAATCCCATCTGCCACAGGATCCCAAGCAGACACTTCTCAGACCTGTTGTGATTTGTCCAGAGGCTGAAGCCATGGAAAGGTCTGCTTCTCTCTCTTCCCTGGAGAGCTCCATTTCCCTGCTGGTTCCCATCCATCCCAACTGCACCTCCTTATCTCATCACACCCAGAGTGAAAACCAGTCCTGAGAGCTTCCTGCTAGTTCAGTCTTGGGGACCAAGGAGGTCATCCTCCCTCATCCTTCTCTCCTGTGAGCCAGACATCCCTCTCTGCTGGCCTGATCCTCACAGCAGCGAACAGCAGTGACTTCAGACCCCAGGGATAAGGACACCTGAGGGCAGGTGACGCCCCTCAACCCATCCCTCCCTCTGCAGGGTTTGTGCTCCCTGGAAAGACAGAGCTGCAGCGGGAGATCCACCAGGGCAAGCAGGACCTCAGGCTGCCAAACACGGCTTTCCTGGAGACCAGCAGGCCCATCTCTGCTGCTTCCTGGGGACCACAGCTCAGGAACTGGGTGTCATCCATGCCTGGCCACTCAGCATTACAGCATGGAGTGTGTACATCAGTTCTGAACATCTCCCGAGGGATCTGAGCTGGTCTCAGCATCCTCCCCTTGGGCAGAGTGAAAGCTGCAGCTCCTCTGGTTATTCTGGAAGATCACAGCTTGCCCACATTGTTTTTCTGATGGATGAAACCATGTGCTTGATATTGGGGCAGGGAAAAGGAGCTGACTAACATGATGTAGAAGACTTCTGAATGTCTGAATTCTGGAGTGAGCCCTGGAGGACTGATGTAATCGATGCCAAGGATAGCAGGAAAAGCCTGCCCTGGGCTGTGTTTCATGCAAAGAAAACAAAGTGGAATTGCTCGGGGTGGATGCAGAAGGGGCACATTTTTGAACTGTAGATCCATGAGCTGCTCCAAGTGGTCAGGGCAGAGGTTGGGAGTTAAGGAGTCATGTCCATGCTTTGCAGAAAGGAGCTCTTCACTGGTGATGCTCCATCCCTGAAAGCATTCAAGGCCAGGTTGAACAGGGCTTGGAGCAACCTGGGACAGTAGAAGGTGTCCCTGCCCATGGCAGGGGGTAAAATGGGTTGACCTTTGTGGTTCTTCCAACCAAAACCATTCCATGATTCTGTGAAGTTGCACCATGTGTCCCGTCTGACTGCACATTCCCATCAGGAGGAACAAAGGGGACAGGCAGGCAGGGACAGTTTGAGCTGAGGTCCCTCTCATCAAGGAAATGGTGGGCTCCCAGAAATGCCTGGGACCTGTCTGGGTGGCCTTATTCATGCCTGTCTCCTTTTCTTTCCTCTTTGTCATGTGCTAGGAATCCTTTTATCCATGTGTTTGTTTTTCTTTCCCTCTCCTTGCAGATGCTCAGTAATTCTTTGAACATATCAGATGGGTTTGTGTATCCCTGGTCTGTGGATTCCCCACAGAGGAAAACAGGCACCTCTGGAGCAAGTTGCACATTGGCCTGAGGTCATGTCTACGGCAGCCTGGCAAAGTCCCTCTGGAATTCTTGCTCTGAGCATGGAGAAGGCCAGGAAGGGTGATGCTGTGCATGGGAGCAGTTTCCAAAGCCAGGAGGGATGGTGGGTGCTGACAGGAATAAACACTGCGGCACTGAAAGGATAAGGCAGCAGTGGCTGGGGAGTGCAACAGCCTGGGGCCATGGTGGAGCCATGGACGAGTCTGGCAGTTCCTTTGGAAAAGTGTATTTGGAGACCTTCCTCCCCTGGATTCCTCATGGAGCATCAGTTGGTGACTGTGGGGAGTGGATTTTCCTGCAGGCCCAAATCCCCTCCGAGGGCAGCCTGGCCCAGGAGTGTCCGAGCATTCTCTGCCCAGGGTCAGTGTCAGACACAAAGTCCTGAGGGTGCATCTCATTCAGTGTCTTGTTCAACCAATGTTCTCCTTAAATGTCTGAAGGAAGATGTGCCCCAAAGCCAGACTGATCCCTCAGAAAGCCACAGGCACACAGCCTCTCCAAACATTGTCCTCCCCATGCCCAAAACCAGCCAGCCCACACTTTGTGGGTGCTGTGTCATGCCCCAAACCTGAAGGACAAGTTTGTGATGGGTCAGGCAAGGATTCTTTCCAAGTGCCCAATCCTGGTCTGCTGGGGCAAAGGGAACTTTCTTTGGGATGTGGGCAGCCTTGCTGTACTGCTCTCAACCCAGTCCATCTCTCACACCCTGACCCTTCCTTCCTCCTTCCCAACACCCCATTTCTCTCCTGGAAGGGAGATAAATTTATGTCCTCCAGGGTCAGGGCAGGGACCTGCCCTGTGTGATGGGGGACGTGGTGGTCGCTGTCACACGGGACAGTAACTCTGAGGGCCCTCCCAGGAGCTTTTGGTGAAGCTGGGAGGACTTGGGGCTGTGCTGGGGCTGGGGAGGATGGCAGAGGAGTGGGAGCATCACTGTGTGTGGAGAGCCAGGAAGATGAGTGTGGTCCCAGGGGACAACAGCAACTGTGGTCACAGGATTCCTGAGGTGACTTCAGGAGGGACCCACGGATGGACCTGGAGAGACAAGTCTAGAGCTGCAGTGGAGAAGCAAAGGCAACCTCATTGCAATCCTGGCACAAGCTAGTGCAAGAGATGGTTTTGGATAATTACTCTGAAGACTTCCATCTTCAAAGACTTCCATATTTTTGGTGGCAAAATATAGAGGTTCTCCTGCCTGCCATGCTGAGCAGACTTCATTTTCCCAAACAGGTGACGAAGAGAAGGAAAAGGACTGCCATCCCTGTCACCCCACCATGGGGTGGGACAGGGCTGGGGCTGGCCAGAGGCTTCCAGGAGCAGCTCTGTGGCCCCCTCCTTCCCACAGCCACGTGCCAGCAAAGGCAGAGCAGAACCCCCTGCAGCAGCCAGGGTCCCCCAGCAGCTTGGTGGCCCTTCTGCAGGGCCCTTCCTCTCCTGCCTGCCCAGAGGAACAGCATGAGCAGCATCCAACAGCTGCCTCTGCCCGAGTGCAAAGGAGGCCTGAGGACATGGATGGAGAGGGGGGAGCAGAGGGAGGCAGCACAGAGGAACAATTGAAAAGAGGAAAAAGGAAATCCTCCTGGAGCTGTGAAAGTGTTTTCCCAGACTGTCTGGCCACTCCAATGACCTCATTCTCCGAGGTGCTGTTAATTGGGCTGGAGAACAGGACGTGCAGCCCTGCCAGCCCCTCTGCCCGGTCACCTGCGCAGCCCCTGTGCCCAGCAGCCCTCCCCCTCCCCACCCTGTCCCTGAGGGGGTTCCCAGTGCCCGGGCTCGTGCCAGGGGCTGCTAACCAGGGTGAACAAGCCCCAGATTTCCATGAGCTCATCTCAACTGTTTATCCTGGAAACCCCCTCTGCAAAAGCAGTGATGCATGCACAGATCTGGAGTGCAGGCTGGCACCAGAGTCCTGGAAAGAGAGAGAGCCTGGCCCTGAGTTCTGTGACCATCCCTGGGGTACAAGTGGCTCCTGTGACAGAAAAGGCACGAGAGACCATGCACAGAGGAGCAGGAGGCAGCAGCTGGATCCAGGTGGCTGGGCTGGGTGGGAGAAGCAGGATGGTGCATCAGAGGTGGTAAGGAGCTCACAGGGCTGTCCTGTTCCATGCACAAAGTTCCAAGGGGATGTCTCCTGCTCAGTCAGTATTTTAACTGAGATAATGGAGGTCTGAGCAATGGATCCCCTCCAGGATCATCTCTTCTATAAAGCTGTGGGCACCAATGAAAGCTTTTTTCACATCCTTCCCTGAAGAAATTTTATGGATAGGAAGAGAAACAAGTAGAGCTTATTTCCTGACACATATTTGCCCAATTAAAAATAAATTAAAAATTACAGAAGCACAGAATGGTTTGGGTTGGAAGGAACCTTAAAGATGTATTGCATATAGGTAAAACCTTACCAAGGGAAGGCCTTGTAAAATCCTGACTCAGGCTTGTTACTATGGCTAAGTAGAAAAGGACTATGGGAAAGAGAAAATTGAATTAGGGGTAGAAGAAGAAGTTATATAACCATTACATGTTCACATTGTGGTATATGGTGGTTGGTTGAATTATATTTGTTATTATTTAAAGCTATGTAACTGATAACCAGCTAACTGCTTAAAAAGCCTGGTTTTTGCAATGAAACCCCTCTCCTCTGCACCTGCCTGGGGACCCTCTGTCACTGGGGACCCTCACCCACAGCTGGTGCCTGAACAAAGATGAACTTGTTACAACCCCCTGCCATGGGCAGGGACACCTTCCACTAGCTCAGGTTGCTCCAAGCCCTTTCTGACCTGGCCCAAATCCTTAAAAGCTCCCTCGGAAAGCCACTAGCTGTCATTCAAATTTCCCTGCTTCACACATCAGGAAGGGATGAGGGACAGACACGAGATTGCATCAGCCTCGCAAAATCCAAACACCAAGTAAGTACTTGGGAGCTCTTTTATTTAGCAGAGGAATTAAAATAACGAGACCCACAGGCTGGGAGTTAAAGCAAGGCCTGCTCAAGTGTGGATTAGCACATATTTCAACACTGACCGTGACTGGAACTAATTGCAGAGAGCAGAGGTTGGATTCTGCTCCGTAGGAAGCCTGGCTGCCTTTCCAGCAGAGGGGCTTATGCCAAGACCTCATTCCTGGCTCGATGGTCACAGGACAGCATTCTCAGGCCCATGATGTCCAAGTCATGTTCAGGTCTCATGGCCCTGAATTTGGTGCATCTGAAAGGTGCCAAGCACAGATCAGTGCCCTGCAGCTGCCTGGTACCTCCAGAACAGGGGTCACCTCCCATCTTCTGGGCTCTCCTTCCCTCCCCAGGCAAAGTGGGGGTATTTTTAAGGTGGGAAAAGGTTTCTGTGGGTTTTGTGTTCCTGTTAGAGAGGACATTGTCAAAGTCAGGCTCCTGGGACAGGGGCTGGAGTGGAAGAGCTGAGCATGTAAAACATGACTGGAAGTACAAAGTGTCCAAATCAGGGTTTTTTTAACTTTTGTCTTTCAGTAATTAAAAGAGCTTCTATCTGCCATCAGCATTGCTGATAAACAGTCTCCAAAATGCCAAATGCCATGTACTTGTAGCTTTCTATAAAGATAAGAGAGGGTTTCCCATGGCATTGGATACTCTGTTCCCACTCCCTCTGGGAGCCTTTATCATGGTTTTAGTGCCATATTTGTCTGTTCCAAACTCCAAAAGGTCTTGGTATCTTGGTATGTGGCGTGTTGCTCTGGGATCTCAAATGCCAGGAACTGATAATGGCATTTTTTTGTGGTGGAATCTCATCAACTTTTCCTCCAGTACAGACAACAGCGCACAAAGCCAAGGAGTCCTCCTGGGAGATGTTCTGTCAGCCATGAGCTGTGTCCTGACTACAGTGTTGGGTTGGAATTGCTGGTTTGGGTTAAAGCAAGCTGCAGCACCGCTGACACCCCTCAGGATGATGACGGAGTTGTCCAGGGCATCTCTGTGCAGAGCCACTGCTCTCCATGGACACACAGTCTCAATGTCTCTGTCCCCATTTTTTATTCCTGGGTGTTACTTTGCAACCCCCTTGTATGACTTCCTGGAACGTTTTGCAATTAAATGCAAAACACTCGGGGTTTGCACACAAATGAGGGCAGTGAAGACTTTCAGACAAATAACAGATGCCAGCTGGTCCCAGCGCTCCCATACTTGGGGTTTTTTTTTGGGATTTCTTAACCTTTTCTGTGACAGTGTTTGTGCTTTATTGTTTAAGTATCTTTTTTTAATCATAAAATCATAGAGTTGCTAAGGTTGGAAAAGCCCTCTGAGATCACTGAGTCCAACCTTTCCCCCAGCACTGCCAAGGCCACCACTAACCAGGTCCCCAGTGCCACATCCACATGTTTTTTTGGAACACTTCTGGGGATGGTAACTCCACCACTTTCCAAGGTTTTTGTTGGTTGCTGTTGTCATATTGCCATGTCCACATTATTCTCTGGAGCTGGGTAATCTCTTCCAGACCTGGAAACTTGAGCTCTGCTCCTGCTGACCTTCAGGATATCTTTTCCTTGGTGGGTAGCGAGAGTGTTTTCTCCACAGGACTGGATTTTGCTGCAAGAGTTTTATTTTTTGACTTTTGTCTTATCTCTACCTACTTTATTTCCTACTAATTTTGCTATTCTTCCTCTTGGAAATGGCTTTAGGTTGAGACTTCAAGCCTCCCTTTTTCAGAATACTCCTGGTTTTCCTTACGGGATGGCTTTAGCTGATGAGTTATGACTTCACCTCCGTTTTTAAAACTGCTTGGGAAGCAGCTGATGTTCATTGTTGAGTCTTCGTGATGTCATGGGATTGTATTTGGAATGGAGCTTCCATTATGCTCTGTCTCAACTGGAAATGCAGATTCTAAGAGTGAAATCCTGTTGTTTTGCTCTCCAAATTTGTTTTACAAGTCTCTTACAATGCTGATGAGTCCATCTCTTTCTTAAGGATGTCACTGAAAGCATTGTTATTAGGCAGGAGAGTATTGACCTCTGCATCTGGTTTTGTGTTGTTTTGAGACATAACTTGAGATCCAGATTCTTTGCTAATAAAATCATCATCTCAGGCAGAATTTAGAGCTGGCGTATTTTGCCCTAGTACTTATGTTTTAATTTTCTCTATTTCTGAATAAACAAACCAGACCTGAATATGGTATTTCTTCTCTTTCTTTTTTTTCTCCTTTTTCCAGTTTATTTTTTAGTTTAGTTGAGCCAACAACTTTACATGGGTCCAGCCCACACTGTTACTCACCTCTCTTGCCTAATCTAGATCTGAGCTAATTGGGAACAGCCTCGTTTTCCCCTGATGAGCTACTGATGCTTCATTAGTGATGTTTTTGACTCCAGCCCTGGGACACCACTCCCTCTCTCCCCTTCCCTCACCAGAGTGTTGGTGGGCAGTGGTGGTCACCCCTGGCTGGGGAGGGGCTGGTGCTCAGCAGATGCTCTGGAGATGCTCCAGCTGTGAACAGCACAAACTCCAACACGTGCACAGGCAGGAGCCTCCCCGGGCTGGAGCTGGATGGAAATTGCCCAAAGTGGCTTGGGGAAAGCACCTGGATGGAGAACCTTTGCTTTGAAGCAGACAGACATTCCTTGGAGAGAAAAATTCAGGGGCAGGGGAGGGGCTGGTTTCACCCTGGGTGCCCTAGCCTGTTCCAGTGTAACTGGTGCCTTTGCCTGTCTAACATAGAAGTGCTGCATGTGGCACTGACAACAGCTGCTGATGGACCCTCCAGGCTCCAGGAGAGCATCCAGGTGCCACCTGCTCCATCCTCTGGTGGAGACTGGTGTGAGAGGACCCTGCCTGGCTGGGGGTCTTGGCAAGGGGAAAGGCCAGGGTGCCTAAAGAGGGGTGGTGGAGGCTCTCTACTGTCTGTGCTGTGCTGAGACTCTCTACTGGGCTGCTGGTGGATTTGTTGGGCAGGAGTGGGGCTGGGGGCATATCTTCCTTCTGCTGCTGCCCCTCATCCTGTGGTTACCATCTCCAGGAGATGCTCCAAAGCCTGCCTGGGATCTTCCTGGCTTCTTGCTTTGGACTATGCAGGAATCTCATGAAAAGTGCAGTGGCTGCAGGAGAGGAGCATCCTGAGGTCCGGAGGGATGGCTGAAACAAACATCGAGGTCCAGCAAGAGCTGGGCTGCTCAGGCTGACCCTTCCCAGCCAGCTGTGCCCATGCCTCGCTTCCTCCCTACTCAGTCTGCTTGTGTCCCTTGTTCCTGCCCACCCCTTCCATCTGTCCCTCCAGGAGATGCCTGTGGGCACTGAGGGGGTGCTGGCAGCCTGTTCCCTCTGTCCTGGGTGGCTGCCATGGCATCCCTATGGCACCCTGCCCTGCTCTGCTGCTCAGCCAGGCTCTGCAGCCCTGGGGAAAAGGGATGAGATCCTGTGGGTGTGGAGCAAGAGTCATAGAACCAAAGATTCAGAGAATCACAGACTATCTCGAGTGGGAAGGGACCCCCAAGGATCATCCAGCCCAACTCCTGGCCCTGCACAGACACCCCAACAATCCCACCCTGGGTATCTCTGGGAGTGGTGTCCAAACACTCCTGGAGCTCTGGCAGCCTCGGGGCCGTGCCCATTCCCTGGGCAGCCTGGGCAGTGCCAGCACCCTCTGGGGGGAGAACTTTTACCTGATACCCAGCCCTGGGTCCTGTCACTGCTCACAGGGAGCAGGGGTTGGAGCTGCACCCTGGGAGGAAGCTGCAGCACCCGGTGAGGTCTGACCTCAATCTCCCCTTCTCCAGCTGAACATTCCAAGTGACCTCAGGCACTTCTCGTGTGCCTTCTCTCTGAGGGAGTGGGTGGGCACAGCCGCGTGTCCTGGGGTGGCTCTAGTGGGGTGCAGCGACACCCG
>NW_005054381.1:2751031-2756598 GCF_000277835.1 Geospiza fortis | reverse complement strand
CCGGCGCCAGGGACAGGGCATCCCTCCGGGATGTGCTGTGGAGCTGCGGCAGCGGGAACGCACCAGCCCGAGCAGGGGGGAGTGTGGAGAGCGCAATAGAGGGAGGGGGACTTTAACACAGGTAGAGAGAAACAGGACAAGGGCGAACAAAGAGGAGAGGCTGGGATTGGATGTCAGGAAGAAATCCTTCCCTGTGAGGGTGCTGAGGCCCTGGCACAGGGTGCCCAGAGCAGCTGTGGCTGCCCCTGGATCCCTGGAAGTGTCCAAGGCCAGGTTGGATGGGCCTTGGAGCAGCCTGGGACAGTGGAAGGTGCTCCTGCCATGGCAGGACACAGAGCTGGATGAGTTGTGCTCTAACACAAACCATATCATGATTCCACAATTCTCTGGTGTCAGTCCATTCCCTTGCTCGTGAAGGGCTAAGCACTCCCAGCTGCTGCTGGACTGCTTGCCCATGGGCAGTGTGGCATCAGGGTGGGGATAATCTTGGGGACACATTCTGAGGGGCTCAGGAAGAAGCTCTGGTGTCTGAGACAGCTCAGGGACCATCAGGCTCCAGTGGAAGTCCCTCGTAGCTTCAAACTGTGGGGTCCTGTGGGCAGGACACAGAAACCTCCAGGTGGTGCCTGGGCAGAGCACGACCCCTCTGCTCTGGCTCTTCCACGTCTCTTGGGCACGGGGTGCTCGCTGGGCAGTGGTGCAGGTGCACCTGAGCCAGACCAGGCTGCAGGGACCCTTTCTCTGCTTGACAATGACACCATGGTCCCTCTCTGCCAGAGGCAGGCTTGTGCCCATTCCCAGCCTTCACCCCCCCAGCCCAGCACCCCTCAGCTGCTGCTAGCCCTGGGACCCCGATGTGACCAGGGCTGTCCTCGGGCTGCCCGGGGCCAGCCCCGTGTCCCCACCCACCACATCTTTATGAAGTTCCTGCAGCCTTCCCCCCCTGCCCGCCCGGGCCCTCTGCCAGCTGGGGCCGGGATGGAGGCGCTGGCAGGGGCTGGGGGCTGATCCCACCCTGGGGACACCAGGGCTGCTCCTGCAGAGCTCTGACAAGCAGGATCAGGATCTCAACCCTCCCAGCAAGCTTCTGGGGCTTTTGGGGCAGCAGGGTTGGGGCAGCAGGTGAGGAGGCCACTACCTGCATGAGGGGACATTCAGGCCCAGCAGCCTTGGAAACACAGCTGCCTGGAAGAGGACAGAGTTTTCAGACTTCCCACCTTTCTGTGGCCCATGGCTGGCTCTGCAGGAAGCTCTCCCTGCCCGGGAGTCACTCCAGCTATCAGGAGTTGCTTGTGGATGAGAAACTGTCCAGCAGTGGATGGGACAGGACGGGCAGTGTTCAGAGGAAGGGAAGATGGGATAGGATGTCCAACTTGTACCAGAAGGACCAAGCACTGCTGGGCCATCTCCACCCCCTAAGAAGCTTCTGGCAGCATGGAGAGGTTGGGCTGAGACAAGAGCAGGTGCTAAAGGACACATTCCTGATGCTGAGCAGGAAGGTGGGGAACGAGTAGATGGGAATGCCAGAAAATATTTGGGGAAGGCACTGTGGGAAGTGTCTGGTCTCAGCTCCCTAGGGAAGCGGTGCCACAGGGTTTGGATCATAGAGTCTGGATCCCTGGCCACTGCCAAATTTGTTTTGTGGGGCAGCAGAATCACAAAATCATTTAGTTTGGAAAAGCCCTGTAAGATCATTGAGCCCAGCCATCCCCAGCACTGGAACCAAGGCCACCACTGACCCATGTCCCCAAGGGCCACATCCACAGGGCTGTTAATCCCCTCCAGGGACAGTGACTCCACCACCACCCTGGGAAGCTGTGCCAGGGCTGGAGAGCCCTTTGGGAAGCTGGAGAGCTGCTGCTGACCTTGGGCTTCTGCTCAAGGTCACAGAAAATCCCAGTGGGAGACTCAGAGTGACTTCTACTGAAATCTTGTCACATGCAGCGAGTCACACACGGGCTGAGGACCCAGGTGCTCAGTTATAACGAGTCATGCAAAATAAGCAGTTTTCAATGAAATGGTTTTTGTAACTTTTTTTCCCCAGCTGCTGATCAAAATCCAATGTAACCTCAGAAAATGCACAAGATGCAATGAGAAAACAAACCTGAAGCCCCCAGGTCACTTTTCCCATGAGTTGTACCTCTGAACACGGGGGATGTGGTCTCTGCTGGCTGCACCTGGGTTGTGCCTATGGCTCTGGTCCTCCATGGCTGGAGTGGACTCAGCCCATCCAGTGCTTTCTCCCTGCTCCAAACCCCAATGGTGCTGGGGGCTGCTCTACAGCCTTTCACCTGGTGTCCTTGCTCTCCCTGGGATGGGGTGGTGACTCCTGCCAGGGTCTGAGGTCCAGGCAGCCTCATGGCACAGGGTCCTCCCATCCAGCTGCTCAAATGTCAGACTACTCCAGGTCATTTCTACAAGGAGCCAGGAGAGGTGGCCAAGCCCTGGGATCTGTGCCACAAGCTGGGAACCAGAGACCAGCAGGTCCAGGGCAGTGACTGTCCCCTGTGCTGGCACTGCTGAGGCACCTCCAGTCCTGGGGGCAGTTTTGGGCCCCCCACTACAGAAAGGACATTAAAGGGCTGGAGTGTGTCCAGGTAAGGGAATGAAGCCGAGGAAGGGCCTGGAGCCCCAGTAGCATCTGAGGGAGCTGGAAAGGGGCTCAGCCTGGAGAAAAGAAGGCTCAGGGGGGACCTTGTGGCTCTGCACAGCTCCTGACGGGAGGAGACAGGTGGGGGAGTCTGGATCTGCTCCCAGGGAACAAGAAGTAAGAGGAAAAAACTTCTAGTTGTGCCAGGGGAGGTTTAGGTTGGGTATTAGAGAAAATTTCTTCATGAAAGGATGGTCAGGTCCTGGCACAGATGCCCAAGGCAGTGGTGCAGTCACCATCCCTGGAGTGATTTAACAGCCCTCTGTATGTGGCACTTGAGCACTTGGCATAGTGGTGGCCTTGGCAGTGCTGGGGAAAGATGGATTTAATGATCCTAAAGGGCAATTCCTACCTCAGTGATTCTGTGATTCCACAAATGGCTTCTCCCTGCTTCTCAGCTCCACTGTCTTGTGCCACCTTAACCCCACGGTGCAGCCCTATCCCAGCAGGGCACGGGGCCACTGTCCCTTTGTCTTCAACAGCAGCAGGGCACAGCGAGGATCTTCTCTGGCCCTGACCTCCCTGTAAGGACAAGGTGTCCCTTTGGAAGGTGCGTGTCTTGAATGCTCCCGTGTGCCTTGGCAGCCTTGGCTTTGCTGGTTTTTGTGTCTGGGCCCCTTATCTCTCTGCCCCACCTCGCTCAGTGCTGGCTCTGGTGTGCCCGGTGCCAAGGCTGCCCCATGCCCAGCCCTGTGGCTCGGGAACAATTGGAGGAAGCCAGGTCCCACAGCAAACCCTGAGATTTCTGCTGGAAGTGACAACTGCTGGGAGGGCTGGCAGGGATGAGGCCACACATGGGGACGGGTAGGGTCTGAGGCAGCACAACAGGTCTGTGCCCTCTGCATCAAACCCAGCTGCTGCTGGAGGGTTCAGGTGTGGTAGGGAGCTGGGCACACTGTAGAGTGCAGGTGACCCTGGCCAGCATCCCACAGGAGGGTGACCAGCTTCCTGTGGCCGTGGCAGAGCCGCACGAGGGAGGGGAGCAGCATGTCCCTGCTCACACACACCTGCCCAGCATCGGCAGCCACGCAGCACACACAGACCCAGAGGCACAAGGTTAGGGCAGGTGTGAGTGCTGCCCTGCTTCAGGACACAGACACAGCCCAGGGCTGGGCATGGCAGCACCCAGACATGCACCAGAGGGACCATGTCCACCCATGTATGCAGAGAATGTGGTCACACACATGCACAGCTCCCTCCTGCTCTGAGCCCCAGCCCTGCAGTCCTGAGGCTCCATGGTGTTCTGAGTGTCACCTCCGTGCACCTCAACTCCTGCTCTATGTGCTCAGGACTGGGAGCCTAAAAAGCAGGAAATCCCTGCCCAAACTCTTCCCCTCTGCTCCCTCTGATGCCCAGGTACCGAAGGCTCACCCTGCCTGTGCCAGCAGTGCCAGCAGTGCCAGCAGAGCAGGCAGCCTGTGCCCGAGCTGTGCTGGAGCACTGCTGGCTGTGCCCTCACCATCCAGGGTGCTTGGGAGTGCAGAGGGAGTTCAGCTGGGGAGGACAAAATCCTTAAAAGGCTGGACATGCAGGCAGCCAGGAGTTCCTGGAAGTTGGCTCCTGGTGCCAGAGAACAAGTCTTGGAGAGCTGCGCGGGTGAACCTTCCTGAAAGGAGCCACCCCGTGCCAGCTCTTACCCTGCCATGGGCTGTCCTGGGGTGGCTGCTGTCCCTGCACGTCCCCTGCTTGCTCCCACGATCCCTGCCATGAGCTCAGATCCCAAAGGAGACCCAGCTCTCGCCCAGGCTTTGCTATTGCAGATGTGTGGCCCAGAACCTCCCTTATCACTGTCCCAGTGCCTCTCTGGCCCCGTTCCCTGCCTGGGAGACCGTCCCAGGCGCAGGCTCGGGTACCTGCCAGCCAGGACATCCCATGGCTGATAATGTCACATAGCTTGGAGCCCTGTAGCTCCTTCTCATGCCCTGTGACCTCTTGGCCTTGCAGCAGCAAGGTGGGGTCTCACACCCTTCCTTCCCAGTGGGATAAAAGTAGGTTTCTCCTGTTTCAGCCTCCCCATGACTTGGGAGCAGTCCAGCTCGTCTCAGCCATGCCACATGTTTGGGATGCCCAGCGTGAATCCTCCAGGAACCCATCCCATGGGTCAGAGACATTCCCAGTTCCACAAGGGCACTTAAAAGGCACCTACTCCCTGCCTGAGACCTCCCACAGCAGTGGCCAAAATCTTGTTCCTTTGGAAACTGTGATAAATCTCCATCATTGAATCCCTCTAGTGACCTGAGAACTTCCCTCCCCTCCTCTGAGTGCTCCAGATCCTCCCACACAACATCAGCAGCCACTCCAGCGCATAGCTGGACAGAAGATGAGGCAGTGGGCAGCCTTCAGGACCTCGAGGGATTTCATGGAGGCCTGTGGACAGCTCCACCCTGTGTTTCCCAGGAGAGGGAGAGGACAAAGGCACATAGTGGACAAGCAGCAGCACAGAGGTGGCAAATCCCATTCTCCAGGATCCAGGAGCCTAGCCTTGGTCACCCCAGCATCCTCTTGACCCTTTGACACAGCCACATCTCATTGCTGGCTTCAGGGTGACACCTGCAGCCTGTCTTTGCCTCAGAGGCTTCTACCAGACAAAGTCCCCCCTTCCTGCACAGCCCCATGGACCTCTTTAAGTGCAAAACCTTTTTGTTGCAGCATCACACTGGGCCTGTTTCCTCACTCCAGCTCTCTGTGTCACCCATGCCTGGCTCTCCTGAAGCCTCTTGATGCACTGTATTCGTTGTTGTGTCTCTTGTTCTTCAGGGATGCTGATGATCTTGCTTCAAAAACGTGTTTCAGGGAGTCCTGCTATGCTGGCCCTCCAGCACCCCCTGTCCTGTCCCTTACAGTCCAAATGGTCCCGTGTCACCTCCTTCTCCTTTAGCTTTCCTCGCAGTTGCCTTGTCCAACCCATCCTCCCCCC
>NW_005054381.1:2750287-2750624 GCF_000277835.1 Geospiza fortis | reverse complement strand
GGGGAGGCGACGGCGGCACTCGGGTGTCTCCCTGCCCCGCGGGACGGGTGCTGGGTGGCCGCTGCTCCGCAGGGTCTGTGCCCAAGGACAGCTGCAGGGGCCGTCCTGGAGCTCAGTGCCAGCCCAGCTGCCCTGGCATGGCACCTCTGGGGAACTGCCAGGGCTCCAAGGAGGAGCTGTTTATTTCCAGCCTTTGCCTCACTGCTGGGAGAAAAGCAGTTGCATTTCACACGACAGATGTTGCTCTCTGAATCCTTGTCCTGCTGGTCCTCCAAAGGATTTTCCATGACCTCTTAACCCCTTTATCTCGTGGGGGCTTTCAGCACTGACATATTCC
>NW_005054381.1:2716598-2750277 GCF_000277835.1 Geospiza fortis | reverse complement strand
CTGCTGGGACACAGGTTCCTGCCCATGCTGCTGTACCTGTGCTCTTCCCTCCCTGTCACTTTCCAGGGACCTCTGCTTCAAGACGGGCTGCCCAGTGCAGTCAGTCCCCTAAAAATTGCAAACACCCCTCTGCAAACAAAGGCACGGAACCCTCATGTACTGCCCATCAAAACACATTTGTGGATATCATGAAGTGTCCCCTATAGCTCTGTGACTCCTCATTCTCTCTGCTTCCCTCTATAATCAGTTCTGTGGCTCTTCCCAGACCTTCCATCCAGCTGTCCCCTGTGATGGGTGGGAGCTGAGCCCAGCCCCATGTGGGGGCATACCAAGACACTCGCAGCCTTCCTGCTTCTGCCTCAGCTCCTCTGTGTGGCTGTTTTGGGGGCTCTGATTACCTACCGGGCCCTCAAGCTGCCTCCTGGCATGGAAGCCCAGCCTGTGGAAAGGGGAATCTTTATCCTCAGTCTGTAAATATGGGGCGAGACCCCCTGGTCCATACGCTGCTCCTGCCAAAGTGGGTTCACATGTGGCCAGAAAAGTGCTGCGGCTCCCAGGGCACAGTGGCTGCTCTCTCCCACTGCAGTCTTTGCCATCTGCAGCCAATATTAATCATGTTTTTCAGCCATTAATAATTTCTAACATTAATCATGTTGTCTTCATGTTGAACAGCGGAGGACTGGGACTGTAGGAACTCTCTCACAAGTGATGGGCCTCAGCTCAGCTGCTTCTGAGAGCTGTCAGCTGGCCAGAGCTCCATTCCTCTCCACGTGTGCCATGTGGCTTTTGTATTGTTTAGTCTCTGATCAAAATCTGGGGCCGGCTTGAATTACCTGTCCCACAACAGCCCAGTGCATTGACACAAGCACTGCCTCTGCAATGACATCACGGAGCCCTCGTGTTCGCTGGACACCGTCCCGCGCCGTCATCGCACCTGGCTCTCAGACATCCATCCCTGTCCCACGGAACACCATCCCTCTGGAAGGGAACACTGTCCATTTTCCTGGTCTGGGGCTGCCTGTGTCTGAAATCAAGCTGGCAGGACTGTACCTGCGCAGAAGCAGATGGGTGAGACATGATCGGCATCCTCTGTGCAGAGCACCTGCACCTCCGGCAGGCAAGGTCCAGCTTTGAAGGCATCCCTTGGGGCAGTTCTCCACAACTCCCCAAGATTAGGTGGGAGGGGGCCCCTGGAGAGCTCCAGACCAGTCTGATTCACAGCAGGGCTGTTGCCAGCACTCAGTCGTTGTGGCTGTGACTTTGTCTACCTGAGGTTTGGAAGCCTCCAGAACCAGAGCTCCCCCACCTCTTGTGCTTGCCCCCACGTTGGGGCCCTTCCAGAGTCAACACTTCGTCTTGGAACAAACACCCCAAGTCTTGGCCACAAACTGCAGTCTCTGTTTTCCTTCCAAGGGCAGGGAAAGCTTTCTCCTGTGCTGAGAAGCACTTTTGAGGGGGATCCAGTCCCTGTTCCACTGCCACAGCCACATATGGACCTCTCATGTCGGAAGGAGGGATCTCTGCACATAGTGATGCTTAGCACAGCTTTCCCACACCTTTTACCCAGAGCTTGTCGGGGTAAGACCTTCATTCCTTCAGCAGAGGGACAGGGGCACAGCTTTCTCCTGTCAGTTCCTTCCACTTCTCTGGGGGATGGAGCTCCTGGAGCTGCTGGAGTCGCTGGAGTGTGGTACCAACAGAGTGAGAGGGTCAAGGGAGACCCTTTCGGGGTCTGGTGCACAAACCAAGTCTCTTTTCCTCAAAAAATCTGACATTTGGAGCCTTGGTTTTGTTGGGACATAGAATGAACCCAACACACAGTTTGTCCTGTCCACTGACTTTTTTGGGAGGGTGGGGGTGCCTGAAGCTGGCTGCCCTGACACCCAGGTCCAGGGAATTCCTGGGAACGCTGACTTCACACTACTCCTCTTGCTGCTCTGTCGTGCAGCCAAAACCCGGGCCAGCCATGGGAGCTGAGCTTCTCCTGGAGCCGTGAGTGAGGACCTGGGGCTCGCAGACTCCGCAGGCTCTTGGGTGGCTGCCCGTGCCCCAGGCAGCTGCTCCAGAGGTGGAGCACTGCCAGGCAGCAGGTCTGGCAGTTTCTTGGCAGTGTTCAAGTGCAATCAAACCGTCTCCACAAAACATCTCCATGAGCCAGCACATTCCAATGGAGAAATGTCTTGTCTAAATGTTTCTGACCAACTCTCGTGCGGCGGCTTTCTCACTTTTCCTCCTGGCTGTGTTTCTGAAGGAAAAAACACTTCAAAGGCACAGCCCTGGCTCAGGATGCTGTAGGTGTGACTGTGCTGTCTCAGCCCAGGTCCAGACTCTTCCCCTGGGGTCTGATGAGACAGAAGAACCCTTACCAGTGCTGGACGGCCTGAGGAGCCCTAACTGGACATGAGAGGAGCATGGGGCGGGTGTCTCAGGACTCAAACAGCCCCACAGACCTTCCTGCGGTGGGGTGAAGCCTGAGGAGCCCTGAGGCTGAGCTCAGTGTGTGCACATCGCCCAAGAGCTGAGGTAGTGCTCGGCTGCAGGTGAGAGCCAGCCTTGAGGTGTGCTGCATGTCTGGAGGACAAGATGCCCTGTCCACAGCAAGACAAGTCCCAGCTCTTAGTGCCAGGGTCTTCTCTGGTGGGGGGTGTTTGTTCCCAGCTTCCCACGGCAGTGACAGATCCTCTGCATCCACATCAGAGGGACTTGGGGTTTCTTCCTCTGCTGAGAGCTCCTAATGGTCTTCAAACTCCTGCTGCTTCTTCAGAGATGTCCCTCAGCCCTGTTGTCACCCCTGACATGGGCAGCAAAGCAGGACAGGCTGTCTGGGTGCCTGGAGGCTGTTGGAACAGGTGTCCCTCATCTCAGGGAGGGGTGATCCTGCCCACATCACCACACCAGGGAGCAGGAGACAGCCAGGACCCTCCAAGGGCATGTCCCAGCATTGCCAGTGTGGAGGTACCTAGACAGGAAGGGAGATGGTGGAACTGCCCACATGGAGGGCAGTTCCACCATCATCATTGGGCTGATTAGAGAGGCACATGGTCCTGTGTGGTGGTGAGGTTCACCGGGAACATAAGGCTCATTGGGAACACGAGCCTCATCAGGAACACAAGGCTCACAGGGAATGTGAGATGTGAGGCTCACCAGGAACATGGCAAGGCTCACCAGGAACGCTGGGAACACAGGGCTCACCAGGAACAGTGAGGCTCCCCGGGCACACGAGGCTCCCCATGAACACAGCGAGGCTCCCCGGACACATAGTGCTCCCTGGCACACGGTGTGGTGTGTGCTCTCACAGCGTGTGGGGTGTGGTGCGTGCTCTCACAGCGTGTGAGGCTGCACGTGGCCGGGGGCACAGGCTGGGGTGCGGCCTGTGCGGAGCAGAGCGGAGCAGAGTGGGTGTGTGCTGGCCAACATGTGGTTTGTGTTTAGAGTGTGTCTGATGGTGCTTTGTAAATGAGGTGCACTCGGCGCTGTGTGAGCTCGCTCTGGCATACCGGGGCCACTGCTGCCACGTTCCTTGGCTGGCCGCAGTTTTGTGTGACAGGGCCTGTGTGATGGGGCCTGTGTGATGGGCCCTGTGTGATGGGGCATGTGTGACAGGGTCTGTGTGACGGGGCCTGTGTGACAGGGTCTGTGTGACGGGGCATGTGTGACGGGGCCTGTGTGACAGGGCATGTGTGATGGGGCATGTGTGACGGGGCCTGTGTGACAGGGTCTGTGTGACGGGGCATGTGTGACGGGGCCTGTGTGACAGGGCATGTGTGATGGGGCATGTGTGATGGGGCATGTGTGACAGGGTCTGTGTGACGGGGCCTGTGTGACAGGGTCTGTGTGACGGGGCATGTGTGATGGGGCCTGTGTGATGGGGCCTGTGTGACAGGGTCTGTGTGACAGGGTCTGTGTGATGGGGCCTGTGTGTGGCGCCCCGGAGGCTCCTGATCCTGTGCTTACCTGCGTGTGTGCAGCCAGGCTGGAGCCCTGCTCCTTCTGGAGACTCACCTGAGGCTGAAAGCCATCTTCCCCATGTGACTGCCGCTCCTAGGACAGTGGTCTGTGCTCCCTTGCTCCATGATCTGACCCCAACTGGGATTGATGAGGGGGAAGGAACACCCCTGGTGCTCTCCACCATGCTGCACTCCCCAGGGAGCTGATGAAGTGTGAGGGTTTGGGTGCTGGTGAGCAGCTGAGCCCAGCAGATAGTCCAGCCCTCCCCAGCACCCTTCCTGCGTGAGACCTGAGCAAAAACACCTGAAGCCAATTCCCAGCCTAGCAGAGCAGTGGAAAAAACAAGGCATCCGAGGCCTTGTGTGGTGGCTGAGATGGTCACTTTCCCCAGGAAGGAAGGGTGGTCCCGTGGGAGGGTTATCTGGTCCAGGGATTCTTGGAGCTGGGTGAAGTGCAGGGAGGCTGCACTGGGGTGTCTTGGCACCACACCTGGGTCTTGGACAAAAAGGGCCAGGCTGGGAATTGAGCATCCAGCTCATGGCTTTATAGCACTCTGGAGAGGCAGAAATGCCATGCCTGTGGTGGTGAAGCCTCTTTCCAGCACTGGCGAAAGTTCAGCCATGCTGAGCCCAGGCTGAGGGAAGGCAAGGGGAGACAGCAGGAGAGGAGGCGGCGATGCTCTGGAGTAACCCTGGAAAAAAGCCCCAGCTCTCCTGCAGCTGCACAGAGAGGGCAGCTGGGCCAAACCCTCCCAGCTCCCTGGGCTTGGGGCATGGTAAGGCAGCCCTGAGGTATCAGCCAGTGACGTGGCATGGGGACCACCTGCTTTTCCAGGGCCAGGATGGGGACGGTGTGAGGACACAGCAGGTGCTGGCTCCTGGTGTACATAAGCAGGGGTGACCTGTCAGGAGGAGCAAACCCTGCCATGGCTGGAGCAATCAGGACATCCACCAGCTCCTTCTGCCTGGCTCAGGAGGGGAAATGGGGCTTTTGCACAGTGTGACATCTTCTGGGCTTCCCAGCCGGGTGCAGGTGGCATGGAGGTGTTCTCCCTTTGACTCAGACAGCAGGCAGGCAAGCCATGGACAAACCATCCCCACACAACTCAGTGAGACGAGGGAGAGGCTCTGGAGGAGCACAGAGAGTGCCTGAGGAGCCGACTGCTGCACTTGTATAAAAACATGAGCAATGGTGAAAGCAGCAGGACGTGGGAGGGATGGTGGTGCAGAGCACTTCAGAAAGAGAAGGATGGAGAGAGTCTGGCAGTCAACATCCGACTTTTATTCCTAGTTAAGTAACAGAGCACATCGGATGAGAGAAAGTCATTAAGTGTCAAGAGTCAGATTTCGAGGAGCTCAGTGCCAGGTTTCCCAGCACTCAGCACCACAGCCAGGGCCAGGCTTTGCAAAAAGCCAGATCCCATTCGGAGCTTGCAGCAGGGCTGGCTGAGGCTCCCCAGGGACGTGTCTGGATGGATTTGTGAAGGATATGAGTGCCCGACCTTTGTGACTCTTCTCTGAAGTGCCTGATGGTGCTGGTCACTGTGGGGGTGCTCCCTGGCACTGACCCTACAAGGTGCATCCTGTGGTCCTGCTGGGTGACAGCAGTCCTGTCACCTGGAGGGCTGCAGTGGTTTCAGCCCCTCATCTGACAGGCTTTTCAAGCGCGAGACTGACAGATTGTGGGTTTTCAGCTTCCTGTGGGAATTTCTAAGTGCATAATCATTGTGAACATAATGAAAAGCATTTTAATAGTCAGAGAATACCATCTGGATGTTCACAAACAAAGGCAATATAAATCCACAACTGACAGCACTGAACTCAGTGCTTTTATAAGTATTTCCAAATTGTTTCCCAAATTATTTAAGCAAGTCTTTCCTCTAATGAAGCTCAGAAAAGATCCTAACATAGGCAAACAGTACAGACTGAGCACAACAGAGACTTTATACAGAGGGATTAGAGCTTGGGTCAGACGTAATCAAATTACATCCCCTGCATACGAATGCAGTTTGTGTTCAGAGATAGGAAGAATCCCAAACACTTCTGTAATGGGAGGAATAAATCTGGAAGTGCCAAAAGGGAACTGGGGGAGAGGAGGGGAATAACTCAAACCGGTTTTTGTGGGTGTGAAGGCCTTTCATGATGGTGCTGAGCACCGCGGGGATTATTAGAGAGTTTACAAGAGCAATGTGCTGGGTCTGGTGGCAGCTGCCTCTGATGTCCTCGCAGTGAGTGACACTGGGAGGGGCATGGGAGGGATGCTGGAAGGGAAGATAGTCAGAGCAGAAGCCAGCCAGGCACAGGACTGCTTTGCAGGAAGGAGAGAGGTGCTAACAGCCTGGCGGAATGCTGGCTCTGAGGTGATGTGCCAGGAGAAGCTGGCTGGGCTGGGCATGGGGTTGTCTCCAAAAGCAGAGTTGAGCCTCCCTTTCCACAGGCTTTGGGTCAGAGGAGCATAGACCAGCATGAGCTGGGTTTAATGGTGACTCCCAGGCTTTCCTGATGGTGACATTCACAGGGCTGCTGCTTTCCTGGACAGAACCCCTGGAAATCAGGCAGCAGTACACATCCTGACCTCGGAGGCCTGACGTCCTGGAGAGCCCCTCTTGACCGCCCAAGGCAGTCACAAAGCCAAGGGCTTTGTTCAGCACGAGCCTCTGTGGAGAGGAACTGGGAATGGAAGCAGTGATCCAGAGCCAGTGGAGGCCACACTGACAGCAGAACAACCCCAGACATGTTGCGGACAGTCCAAAGCAGATTGTGTGGTAGCCTCCAGTGGGCAAGAATGGCCACCACAGAGGAGATTTCACCAGGAGCACCTGGACAATTGCAGCTGGCACGTGGCTGTACCCTGAGGACAGCAGTACCTCTGTCACTCTCAGGCCCCTGGCCAGACTTTGGGTCCTGGCAGATGATCTAGAAACATCTGCTTTTGCTGGCTTTTCCTGATCCAGCTCTTGCAGCAATGGTTGAGGGCCCTCCAGCCAACAGAAATCTTTGGGCTGTGGAGGAGGGGTCTAAAAACAGACCATGGCATGGGCCTGGAGATGTGCTCTTGTAAACATGGCAAAAATTCGTCTTTCCCTCCATGCAGGAAGATCACCTCTCTGCTTGCTGGAGAAGCCTTGGCTGGAAAGTGGGCAGACCCCAACTCCTCCTCCACACGACCTCAGAGCAGAGGACACCCTGCTGTCTAGTTTCCTGGATTTCATATGAATTCACCTTGCCCTGTGGTGCTGGGCAGTCTTCTGAGTGAAAAAATGTCATGTTTATCTGTCACTCTGTCAGGCCAAGTTCTCAGTGGAAATGGGTTTGGAAGCAAAGGAGTTGCTCTCAGAAGGATACAGGAAACAAAATCTGATCTCTCGTCCGTGACAGGATGCCTGATTGTGACAGGACACCTGCTGGCAGCTGGATGCCTCTTCCACCAGGCACTCTCTGCTGGGATGAGCCTTTCCTCCTTGCCCCTGTTGCTCTGCCAATAGAGCAGGGCTCAGGACAGGAGCCCAGGAGGAGGACACGGCATGGGGTCCCTTGGTTGTGCTGCCTCTTGGCTCCTGCTCCTCCCCACCTCCCCACCTTGTGCCAGGGTTTGCTGCCTCCATGGGGCTTAGAGGCAGCTCCAAGAGCTTTGCAGTTTTCCAGTGCTGTGCCTCAGGTTTCTCCTTGGAATCATAAATAGGACGTGCCTTATGCTCTGCCCGTGGCTCCAGCACCATCTCAGCATTGGACTGAGACCACGTTTGGTCCCCTTGGATGTATCAGAGAGATCCCAGACTGGGAATAAAATGTTTGCCCAGACACGCTGCTGAGGGCAGACTGCCCCACACGGAACAGGCTGCTCGCTTGGGGGGTGCTATGTCCTTGTGTGGCCCCTAGAGCATCATTTCTGTGGGTCCTGGGGACGAGCCTGACGACGCGAGCTCTCCTGCCTGAGTAAACGGGACAAGTGGTGGTGCTGCCAGCAATGGGGTATGGGAGAAGCTGCCTGTTTCCTTTTAGTCACTTTGTTAACATGCCCCTAAACCCTCTCGCAGCCAGAAAAAGCATTAGTCACCCTTACAGAGTCAGGATGAGCCGACAGGAATAACAAGCACCTTCGTCTAGAGCACGTCCATGCCAGGCAAAATATTGTGGCTGGGACTGCTCTGTGCTTGTTCTGGGGAAGGGACAGAGGAACCCGCTCAGCCCGTGCAGAGGGCAGTGGTTGTGTATAACACCCCAACACCTGGCCAGCTGTGGGAGGTGCTGGTGGTCACTGGAGCTGGCCCTGTCCAGGGCCTTCATGGGGCTGTAGACAGGGACTGACCTGGCAGAGGGGCTGGGGAAGGGATTCAGCTCCTGGAGTGCAGTGAGATGAAGAAGGACTTGGGGAGGCAATGGTGTGACCTCCCTGCTCATCTGGGGCTCTCTGGGCTAGTTTATGGCCAACTATGAGCTGGTGGACATTTCAGAGGGGACCATAGCTTGGGACCTCCTCCATCCCACCTCAGTCCTGTCCATGATGCCAATAGCCTCTCCCAGGAGACAGAAGAGGCACTAGGCTGACTGCTAGGAACCAGGCAGCCCATCCCTTGGAGACTCCTGCCCCATAACACAGCCTGTCCGCCTGCTTCAGCATCACCTCCAAGAATCAGAGAAGCAGGGCAAGCCAGGACCTGGATCCTGGCCGATGAGGGGAGAGATGAAGGGAGATGTGAAGCCGATGAGTGGAAAGGGAGAGCTGCGAGGATGTGGCCGGGCGCGGCTGACTGGGGTGGCTGCAGACGGTATCGCAGCAACGTGCTGGCACGGAGCGGGGGCCAGGCCGGAGTCAAACATTGGGAACATTTCTACCAGACGGGACAATTACACACTGGAGCTTCTTGCCAGTGAGGCCCCATCACGAGTGGAACAGATCCCATAAGATACTTCTAAGTTTAGAGTAAAGGAGCCCTCTCCAACAGGGGAGGATGCGAGACTGCCGAGCTCAGTCCCGCCCGTCGCCGCCAAACCGCACTCCCCGGAGGAGCACTCACGAACTGCTCTTGCAACACTTGAGCTACGGCTGAGACACACATTCCAGCTGAAACCCCTGTTTGCAGTTGTTTATACATCGCTCAAAAAATATCCTTTTGGATTGAATTTGTTCATGCTTGATCTCAGCCCAAAAAAACGAAGAATTATTTGGGGATGGCTTGAGCAAAATCTGTTCGACTGTTTCTGTGTTATGTAAGCATCAGAATAAATATGTTTTCCTATTTTCAAACATTTTCCTCATCCTTCCTAGCTGTCAGATAGCTCAAAATCAGCTTCATGGTTTGGAGGAGTTGTACTTAGCCCATGCCTGGCTCTCAGTGAGGGACCAGCCTGTTCCTCAGCCAGACAAACTCTCCTCAAGAGTGAGAAAACTAGGAGGGACTACAGCTCTTACATGTGGTGCTTGACATCCTTAAAGGTGATCTCCAGGGGCATTGGATCACAGCTGGGCATTTTCCAAGGGTGTTTGACAAGAAGGGATTGGCCAGTGCCAAATGAGAGTTAAATAAACAGGTATTGAACGAGGCTGTGGAAAAGAGCTGTAAGTCTTTGTGAGAAGGGGAAGTGAGTGCTGTACACAGACCACGCAGCAAGAGGAGGGCTCAGCTCTTCCCACCACCCACCTCCCAGCTCCAGGGGAGCTCACACTTCCGCAGGTTGTTCTGGAGCTACTCCCTGTGTGTTTTTGTGCTGTGCCCATGCTCGTTGGTTTTGGTGGATCATGGTTTTGGGAGAGGAGAAGTGAAGGAAAAGGGTTCGCAGCCTTGGAGACACTCTTTGACTCCAAGATTGTGCCCAGATGCAGAGAGGTGATGGGTGATGGTCACTGCAGGAGGAGGGCCAGGCCTTGGTGAGGTGGATGAGTCAGATGTTGGAAAGACTTAGTGCCAGCATCATGGGGGTGGGGCAGAGCTGTTGGAGGTGAATACAGAAATATCCTTGAAATCCAGCTCCAAGGCTGAAGAAGATCATCATCCAAGTTTTAGGAGTTCACACTAAGCCAGTGGAGAGGTGACCTTGACCCAGGCTCTTCAAACTTCATTGCTGGAGGAAAGGATGAAGAGGCAACGTTCACCCCATGATGTGCCCCGAGGAACGAGGGCCTTCAAGATGTTTGGATCTCGCTGCTTCCCAGTGTGAAGAGGAGTTAAATACCTGAACTCCTGGCAGAGGCTGGGATGTCATTCCTCACCCAGCACCTACAGAAACCCAGGGAAGTCTGTCCAAGTGCTGATTCTTAACTCAGGGCAGTTGTTCAAGGAATGACATTCAGGCAACTACAGACAAAGTGCTGTAACAACGAGCCCTGAATGCCAGGAACAGGCACTCCAGTGTCCTGTCAGTGTTCTGTGGAGAAACCATGGGAAAAATGAGAGGGATCGTGGTGAGCTGGGAAATTTTCAAGAGGATCAGGAAGCTGATAAAATTGCCTGAAGCACAGAAGGAATAAAATGAAAGTCTTCCAGCTGAATGTAGAGGCTGCTTCAACATCCCTACAAGTCACAAAGGGCTCACAAAATTTAAGCAAAGAAAGATGGCAGGAATGGGAATCACTTTAGGCCTGTCAGCAGGGAAAATGTTTTGAAACCATGAGCAGGGAAAAAATTGTATCAGGGGAATTCCAGAAACATCTTGATTTTGACTGAAGTCTCCAACCTGGGTTCTGGAGAAGCAGGGAAAGGCATCCATAGACAAGGGAAGACCTCAGGGCCTCCAAGGGAAGACCACGAGCATCCTGGAGCTACTGTGAGTCAGAGCTGGATCCTAGGAGCAGTGGCATCGCTTGGATCCACAAGATCCCCTGACACCTTCCAACACCTCTAGTTTGGCTACCCTGGTGAGAAACCAGGATCTCCAGGGCTCTGGGGCAGGAGGAATGATTTAACTGGAGAGCAGTGTTGAACACTGGCCTGGACTGAAATGGAGTCATAATCTCTGCCTCCTTCCTCATTCCATTGGAAGATCCTGTCAACGGCTTTAGGGATAGAAAAATATGTGTAAGCACCCCCAGATTTGCTTTAGGGCAGCACCTGGAAACCCAACTGTGTCCTTTTGACAGTTCAGCTTAACCGGGGTGACTTCGCGCAGAAGCAGAGAAGCAGTGCCTCCATGATCCATCCGACGAGCACGGAGAAATCCATCCTTAAGCCGTCCCAGATGTTTGCAAAGCAGATGTGGGTCTCAGTCCTGAGGTAGCAGAAGGAAAAGCGCTGGAACAAAATGAGACATAAAAAAGAAACTGCCAGATCCACGTGGTGGAGCTGAGACAGCTTGGGGAGACCAGGAATGCAGCAGCTGCTCTGTCTGCTGGAGCAGACAATTTAACATGGAAGCTACTGCTTTCCAGAAGTCTGGAGTGAAGCAAATGTTGTACTGGTCTGCAAAAACAGCAGCAGCAATGATCCTGGGAATAGTCCTGCAGCTTTTGTGCAGGAAAAAGCCCTGGAAGGAGCAGTTGTCCAGGTTCAGATCAAACAACTCAAAGGCACCTTGAGGCCCCACTGTCTTTGACAATCTCCATGGGTGGGATAGTGGGAAAGTCATGAGGGTCAACAGAGAGCGAAAGATAGCAAGTCCTGAGTCTGGGATGGAGCAATCCATGTGCCAGGGGGGCCTGGAGAACAACCAGCACAGGTGTGTCAGCTCTGCAGCACAGAACACGGAGACAGGGAAGGGAAGCTGACTGTGAATCACAGTGAGTTTTCCAGTGAGGAAAGCTAACTGGTCTGCTGTGGTAGCCAACTGGTGTGCTGTGGTAGCCAAAGCAATGCCAATATCTGCAGGGAAGATGTGTGAGAAGAGACAGAAATGTGAGGCTGTTCTACCTGGAGGAGAGGTCTGGAAAGGGGGATCTGATTGTGTTTTCCTCTGCCTAAAGGGAAGCTATAGAGGAGACAGAGCCAGACTTTCCTTAGGAGGGAAGAAGAAGGGGAAAATGGGCAATAAGCAGGAGTTGCAAGTAAGGATGGACACAAAAAGTGTGTGCAGCCCTGGCACAGGGCCCACTTCAGGCTGCTTATGGGCAAGGCCTTGAGCCAATGGATTCAGCTTTAGAATTAGACTTGCTCTGACCACAGCTGACTGGAGACTTTGGATGTTACTCTGAAAATCAGTTATTACAAGAAAATCAAGGAAAATAACTTTTCTCAGCCTGTAACACAGCCTTGAGCAGGTTGTCACAGCCACACATGGAGAAACACTGCAGTGTGTTCCCTCTGCTTTAGAGTGGGAATGTGCCACCACTGGAGAGCACCCAAAATTTCCCTCCAACTCTGGAGAAACGTGTCTGTGTTTGATGAAGGTGGAACAGCAGATGATGTGCTCCCTCTACAGCATGGTGGGCTCCTCATCGCGAGGAACATCAGAGCCCCAGGTCTCAGATGCCCACAGTGGTGCTGCCATTCCATTGTTAAATTCCTCAAAGCTTGTGGTCACAGACAGAGTTTTAGGAGATGCTCCATCCTGGGAAGAAGAAGGAAGTTTATGGTGGCAGGCTTGCTCTGTTCAGCATGTGCTCAGTGTGCAGAAAGAGGCTCTGGGAGAGCTCTCGCAGAGCCTGAGGAGGACATTGCACCTCTGGGCAGCACAGAACAATCTCTCCAGGCTTCTTTCCCCATGTTCAAATTTCTCACTTCTTGGACAAGGTTTCCACCCCATCACCATTCCCTTGCAACCCTGGACAGGAGCAGGTGTGTCCCTGGGCATCCAGCACAGCACCCAGCTGACCTGCACAGGTTGTGCTGGGGACATCCTCACTCCCCTTCAGACACCAGGATGGCCCCAAATCCTCACAGATGTCTCACGTGTTAACTGTTGCTGGCCTTATCTCCAGGATCAAGACCATATTTTTCTTCTCATTCCAGGAAGGACAAGTTTTAATAGGCCTGGAATTAGAAACAGCTCCTTTTGCTTTCCATGCTTCCCAGCCGGTTTTCATGTGGGGATTTGTTTATCACAGCGATGCAAGTGGAGGCAGATGGCTGGGGGTGACAGTCCTGGCCTGGGGGCACAGCAGGGCTCCTGCTGCCTTGCACCCATCCCACACATCCTGATGCTGCTGGGGATGCACAAATGAGCAGTGGGAGAAGGAAATGTTCTGCTTCCCTGGCCAGAGGGGACAGGCCTTAGGACTGGAAAGGACTAAATCTCAAGGAAAAAGTGTGGAACATGTTCTGGTCTCCGTGGAGGGGACACCACTGGGTGTCCCCAGTTCCTTTCCTTGGATCTGGAGGCAAGCCAGGGACAGTCACCATGACAGGTCAGCACAATGCCCCCTGTTCCCTGCCAGAGTCCCAAAGGGGCAGTGGTGACAGGCCAGGGAATGTGGAAGGGACACGACCCCTGTCCTGTGTGTGTGACCGTGTGAAGGACTGGCTGGAGGGCTGGGCATGGTCTGGAAATGGGTCAGGGATGTGCTGAGTGATGGCATTCTGGGGATGTCCCCCCTTTTCTTAGAGTCCCTTGCCTATGCTGAGGTGGTGATGGGGCAGCAAGAGGCACAGGGAGGACCCTCAATTCCCATGGCTGTGGGAACAGCCCAAGGATGCCCAGAGAGGATGGTGGTGGGAAAGGCTGCTGGTGACAGTCATGGAAAAGAGACAATGGAGACAAACTGTGACAAAACCCAGCTCCTCCTGCACTGAAGATGATGGTTTCCACCCTGAGAGTGATGCAGGAGGACAGGGACCCTGTGGCATGGCAGCAGGTGGAGGGGACAGTGAAGCTCATGACAACCATGGAAAACTGTACTGGCTTTAGAGGGAGAGAAGTGTCCATGGGTGAAAGGTGCCTGAGCACACGGCTGGGCTTGGCACAGGAAGAAATGAATGTTAACAGCTCATGAATAATGATATGGAAAAGCAAGCCCATAATTCCTTGGTGCCATAGAGCTTTTCTTTAAGAAAATGTCCAGACAAGAGGAGGCAGCACTTGTAGAAACTACCAAGTGGTGGAGGGGGGGTTGGGACCACTCTGGTCTCACATTCCCATGAGCACAGGGCAGAACTGGATGTGATCAAGGGACACTGACCCCTACCCCTACCATGGAGTGGGCTCTGAAGCACCTACAGGTGACAGGTCCCACTGGTGACAAGGACAACCTCTGCTGGTGTGCTGGCCAGCCCCTGCTCGTGCAGCCCAGCCTGTGTCTCACCTGCCAGAGGAGCCCAGTCCTGACCCCTCTTCATGGCACCAGCCTGGCCTGTCTAGTGACATGTGCTCCATGGATGTCTCTGCCCAGCCCTGCCCAGAGGGTGGCACAGTGTTCCAGCTGTGCAGGACATCATCCTTTCAGACACATTTTTCATCTGTCTCTCACCTTGAGGGGCTGCACCTGCAGAGCTCCCTGGAGTTCTCCCCTAATTGCTTCCCTTCACACCCCCCGCTCCTGGTGTGCTTTGTGCAGGAGGGTCCAGCTCTCCCACCAGCACCATTCTCCTGCATCCTGCCCACCCAGACTTGCTGCTGTGGCTGCAGGCTGCAGTCAGCCCTCCTGCAGTGCTGGGTCTACACTTGTGGATGTGTTCCAAGTCCTGCTCCTGGAGCATCTCTCAGTCCCTCCTGCCTTGGTCCAGGTTTCTCCCAAGCACAGTGGTCCACGTGCTGCTCCAGGGAAGGTCTTGTGATGCTATCCCAAGCTCCTGGGCTGGATGCTGCTTGCCTGACATCCACCTGGAGCTGGCAGGTGAGCTGGGGTGGACGAGGAGGGGCAGGATGAGTCAAGGCCCCCATTGGCTCTTTGCCTGCAATTTTGGCTTTCTGGGTTGCATCCACAGAGCTCATAGCAGACTGGGCCAGGCTGACCTGGTGCTCTGAGTGGGCTGCTGGTCCTCTAGGTGTGACAGCCAGCCCCTGTGTGACAGGCAGGGGGCTGTGATTGCACTGTTCCCTTGCTCCAGGGCACAGAGAGGGGCTGTGTTTGCAGCAGGAACTGACCCCAGTGAGCACAGCCTGTGAAATCTAGGAGATTCTGTATGGCTGAATCAGGATTTTGGAGCAGCGCCCCCATTTCACACTCTCTCTCACACACACACACTCACACACACACACACACACACACACACACACACACACACACATCGTCCTTCCACCTGCAGTACACCCAGGGGTGTGTACTCTTGTCCTGAATTTGTCCCAGTGACTCCCTGCCAGCCCCTCTGGCCAGCTCTGCTCCAGTGAGGGCTCCTGCAGAGCCCCTGTGTCTTTGCAGGGGTGGGGAGAGAAGAAAGCAGCCTGTGCCAGGGCAGGACTTCGTGCACAGCCTCGTGGGGACCATCTCAGACCTCCCAAGCTTCCCCCTCACTCCTGCCCCGGGCAGTGCTCCCAGCTTGTGCTCAGGGCCACAAGCCCAGGAGCTTTTGGAGGCTCCATGCTTGCTGAGGGTCTGAAGAAGGCTGATGGAGATGGTGCTGGGGCAAAGCTCCTGCATGGTGGGGAGAGCTCATGGATCAGGAGGAGGAAAGGGCAGTGGGATGATGATCCTGGTTGATGCTGGTGCATCCTGGACCTGCAGGGACCAGCAGACAGGGTGACCCCAACCAATGGCCTCATGTCCTCAGTCCTGGCCTGGGGAGGTGACCACAGTTTGGAGGACACTGAGGAACAGCCAGAGCTCTTGGCAGCCCTAGTGCAGCCAGAACAATGGCTGACGTCATTTTTATTTAAGAGGGAGAAGGGAAAAAAGTTGTGACCAGAAGACTGTAGCCCTGGGAGAAATGGAGTTTATTTTTCCTGCCTGCTGCTTTCTCTCGCGCTCCCCCAGCCCTGGCCGTGGCACAGCACATTCCTTTGCTGTGATCTCCTCCCTCCCATGCAATAGCACATTCCTCCTGCACTGGCTGCTCCCTTCTGCTCTGGCCAGCCTGGCCTGGCAGCTGTGGAGGGGACAGTGGCCACCCCTCCCCTGTGCCTGTGCTCTGCTGTGTCCTTTGCCAGAGCTCAGGCTCAGGCTGTGTCCCTGTGCTGCCTGCTCTTGTCCAGCTCCACCCTGGGCACAGGTGGCTCTCCAGGCACTGGCCTCTCCATCCCAGGACAGTGCCCAGGGGGGATGGTGGAGCCTCAGCCTCTGCTGCCTCCTGGCAGGTGCCATCTGAACCCGTGGCATGGAACCTTCCAGAGGGGCTTCCCACACACCCATGGGCTCGGGGAGCATGGGGTGCCAAGTAGGGCTTGTCTTCCTTGACAAGGATGCTGCTTGGGTGGAGCAAGACCAGCCTGGGCTTGGGGTCATCCCTTTGGATCCCAATCAGACAGGAAGGAAGGTGTCTGCCAAGCCCTGTGAGCAGAGGGGAGATGAGCTAATGCCTCGCAGGGCTGAGTTCATGGGGCTGGCACAGGCAGGGCAGGGCACCCCAGAGGGTTGGGCAGACGTGGGTGCTGCAGCCCTTCACTCCAGGGTCATTGTCCCCTCTGGCCAGCACTGGTGTGGGGTGAGAGGGTCAGGCTGTGGATGCTGGTGACCAGTGCATCCAGCACATCTGCACACCTAGCCCTTGTGCTCCTGCTGGCCTCTCTGGGTTTCGTTGGAGCTGCTGGGAGCTCAGGCACGGGCCTGGCTGCCTGTTTTGTAGCATTTTCCCTGTGCAATCAGAGCAAATGAGATGCTACCTTCCCTCAGGACATCCCCCTTTGCTCACCCCAACACCCCTGCCAGGGCTTTGTCCCATACCCAGCCACAGAGGAGACCAGCACCCCCCTGTGCCCCCCACCCAGGATGTACAAGAGCTGGGAAAACGCCTTCCTCCTGGTTTTTGTGCCAGAACTGCCTTGCTCCTTCTCAGCCTGGCAGCTGCAGAGGAAAGATCTGGGGCCTGTGGTGAGGGCTCTGGGGGCATTGCAGGGCTCTGGCTCTGAGCAGGGCTCTGGACTAGACCAAAGGGCTGAATAGGGCCACGTGTGCCCCTTCTCCTGCCAGACTGGGCTAAACCAGGGTTAACCAGAGGGGCAGCTGGGAGCTGCCACATGCCAAGAATGTTTCCAGACTGGGGAAGGGCTGGACATGAATCACCCGGTGCCTCTGCCAGACGCTGTGTGCAGGCTGGGCTCTGCACTGTGCTGTCCTGCAGAGAGTTTGAGGACCCTGTGCCGACCAGGGCTCCATCAGCCCCACCAGCATCACCTGCCCAGGTGGCTCCAGCCTGATTTTGTGGCTCCTGGGGAGTCCCAGCTGGATGTGACAGCCCTGTGTGTGTGTCAGGCTTGTTTGGGAAGTCCACGTGCAGATGTTGTGGCAGCCATGGACTCGCTCCTCCCACGCTGCTCCAGCCCTTTGTCTCCGTCACTTGTGGGAGCTGAATTTTCACAAGTTGTAACTCAGCCTCTGGAGATCTCCAGGTCTGTAGCAAGGTACCATGGCTGGCACTAGGACCCTGCTCAGCCCAGTGCTGGCTCTCTCACTGGGCAGCTTGGCTTGCTGCTCACCCCAGCACAGTGCCCGTCAGCATGGGGGATGCTCTTCCTCCTCCTCTGGTGGACATCAGCGTGGTCCTGCTGTGATCCCAGGGAAACCCAGCAGCTCAGGAGATGGGGACCTGCAGCCTTCCCCCAGCCAACAGGAGAGCCAGTGCTGAGGAAAGGATTGGCAGCCTGGGCAGCTCCTGTCCATGCCCAGCATAGCTGGGCTCCTGCACTGGCTGCCCTGGAATGTGGGTGGATGGTTTCACATCCAAAGACACCCACACCCCTTAATGCATCCCATATCCAAACCAGGGCTGCAGCTTCAGGAAGACAGGCAGTCCATGCTGCTGGAATCCAACAACAGCAGTGGGGCAACCAAAGTCTCCCCACAACTTCTGTCCCTTGCAGATCCTTCAGAACAACGGCACGAGGGGATTAGGGCTAAGAATGAGGTAACCTTGCACTTCCCAGCAGCCAGAAGTCCCCCAGCATGGTCCCTGCAGCAGCTCCTGGTGCACAGATGTCTCTAATTCACCTGCTCACCATGTGCAGGGAAAGGTCTGAGCACCAGACTGGCCACGGGGACCTCTGTGAGACAGTGGCTGAATGGAGAGAGCAGGAAAAACACAGGGAAGAAGGGCAGCACCCCAAACTGCTTAGGGCTGAAATCCTGATAACTCCTCTTGTTCAGAACATTTCCATTTCCATCTGGAAATAAAGAAGTTTCCACATTCACTTCCTCCTTGCTGGAGCTGGAAACGCTGTCCCTGTGGATGGTGCTGGGGTCCCTGCCCGGGGTGCAGGGATGTCCCTTTGGAAGCAGAGTCATTCCCTGGCAGCACCAGGAGCGAGCAGCGCTTGCTGTTGCACCAGGACACGTGTTCCAAGCCTTGTGCAAACGCATCAGGCCTGATCTCACTCCAAGCTTTCTGGTCAAGGATGCAATCTCAAGGGCAGTAATTTTCCCTTGCTTTCCCAACACTTTCCAAACGAGCACGTCTGAAAGCCTTGACTCAAGGGTTTCAAGGAGCTGGGCTGAGCAGACACGCGGCCAGGGACCGGCTCAGAGGCTCAAGAAATAAACAATAAAAGGAGCAGAACCAGAACATCTGGCAGAAAGTAGGAGCATGTTCCACAGTCTGGATGTCTGAAGGATAAATGGGGCTGGACCGAGTCACAGCTCCTTTCTTGTCCACGTTGGGAGCAGGGCAAGCTTGATATTTATGGGCTTCAGTGATGCTGTGACTGCAACATCTTGGCACATGCTGGCTTCGAGGGGAATAGGAACACATATGTGAAAAACATGTGCTGGGACACAACAACCCAGGCCCAAATGGCAGCAGACGCGGGGAGGGAGAAGCTCTGGGGACAAGCTCAGCTCTTACCCACAAATGTGATGGGGTAGGGCCCCCTGTGCTGGGGCACAATGAGAAGCTGTGAGACTTGGAGAGCTGCAGCCACCTGGAGAACACAGAAACCAGGCAACAAGGAGCCTGGCAAGCAAGTCTTCCCTTTCCTAAAGGTGGGTATGGAATACATGGGCATGACCAGGGAAGCTGGACTGAGCTTCTCAGTGCTGTGCCCCATGGCTGGGTCCTGCACCTTCCTTGTTTACATGGGTCTGGGCGAAGCAAAAATTAAATAAAACCAAAGCGAGTCCTCAAGGATCTGTATCCAAGAAGCAGGACATGGGCTCTGGCATGGAAATCTGCAAGCCAGTGGTTCTGGTGATCCCTGCCTTGGAATTAAAGGCGTGAGTGGCCCCACTGGTTTCGCTTAGGGAGGAGTGAGCACTTAAGTGCTTTGCTGGATGAAGGCCTAGGAGAGGGGAGGGCTGGACTCCAAGTGGAGCTGGGCAGGAAGGAGCCTACGCACTCTGCTGCAATGGTTGGGATTTCCAGCCTGGACACAGGCAAGCAGAGCAGGCAGAGTGTGGAAATCCAGCCCTGGAGTTCCAGGCAGGACAGGGGCTGGAGCAGCATTTTGGACAGCCCAGCTGGTGTTCCCAGGGTGCCTGGGATGGGCTGGGGAGCTCTGGCTCTGCAGAACAATGGTCTTGTCATGGAGCCATGGCAAAGTCCCCACCTCTGTGAGTGCTTGCAGTGTGCAGAGGGGAAGCTGTGGGTGCCCTTGGCCTTGGTGGTGGCACTGACCCATGGCCAGCAGTGCCCATGTCCTGGTGCCCCTGGAGAAGTCATCCACAGCTGAGAGGAAAGGAGAAGGAGGAGGAGGCAGCACTGCCCTGGGGAAGGGACAATGTGATTTGGGTGAAGTTGAAGGAAGATGACCGGGTGCTTGCTGAGGTGGGGCCAGGCCATGATCAGGTGCTTTGGAAGTTACACCATCCCTGCACCCAGAGTGCTTCTTGGAGCTTCAGGAGATGCACCTGGAGCAACACCTCTGTCTTAGAATCCCAGATCTGGGGCAGGGGTCTCACATCTCTCCCACAACCTGAAGGATACTCTCTGCTGAGCCTGCTCTGGCAGGAGCACCAGCGTCTTCCCAATGGCCCCTAACTGACTCCAGCACACCTCCAGCTGCCCTGAGGCCATGGACACCTCCCCTGCCAGGGAGGAGATGCCATAGCTGGCTCAGCCCTGTGCCTGCACTTCTTGGGAGCCTTTCACCATGGAACCCTGCTCCTGAACCACAGCTCTGCTCCTGTGGGCCAGGAGAGGCCAAGCCACTGCCACAGCAAGGCTGGGGACGTGCAGGACACTGCTTGGTGCTCACAGTGGGTGTCACCAGGATTGTCCCTGCGGAAGTGCAGCAAGTGCATAAAACCATGGAGAACTCCTCCACAAGAGGTCCATGAGCTCCTGAGTCCTCTTCAAGAGAGGGATATTGCCTATGTCTGGACACTGCTCATGGAGAGCTGGAGAACAGCTCCACTGACACATCCACCTTGGCAGGCAGCAGGACAGCCGTTCCCTGGACATCCACACAGCCAAGGGATGTGTACAGGGAGGAGGGAATGGCTTCCTTGCAGCTGGGACTTGGCAGAGGTGAGGTCTCATGCCTGGTGCTGATACTCAGATATCATCTCTGGTGATTTACGGCCGGAGCACGCAAGCACCACTTTGGGAAGATCCTCATAAATAGCTCCGGCGTGACAGAGGGCTGCTGGATAATGGAAAATCCTGGGATCAGCCCCTGTCACAGCTCTGTGCAATGTCTGCTGTTAACCCTGTCGTGACAGCAGCGAGGGGCACACAGCTCCAGATTTTCCCTGTGGAGTCAGGGCCTTTGACACCCCCATGGCAGGGCTCATACGCCATGCTGCTGAGCTCTGCTGATGCCACAGGTGCTGCCTTTCTTATCCAGCACTGCCATGTCCCCTCTTTCCAGCCCCCTCTCACCTCCCATATGGATTTTGCAGCACCAAAGTGGAACAATTTTTGTCTGGAGGCTCTGCCACCTGTTACCAAAACTCTTTGAAGCACGGCTTCAGAGGAATTGGCTTTCCCTCGAATGCCAGACAGAAATCATGGAATAGGTTGGATTGGAAGAGGCCATAAAACCCATCCAGTCCCACCTCCTGCCATGGGCAGAGACACCCTCCATTACCCCAGGTTGCTCCAACCTGGTCTTGGACACTTCCAGTCACTGTGTTTGCCCTGTTATGTCCTCCTTGAAAGCTTGCTGCTCTGAATGTCACCTCCTGCTCCCTTCTGCCACCGAGGAAGGATCATCCTTTGCAGGACTGGCACAGGACTTGTGTCTCCCTGCCCAGGTCCCCACTGACCTCCCTGTGCCACCTCTGCAGGTTGATCCTGTCCCTGCACACCCTGGCCAGGACTATCCAGGTGTTCCCACCCTTGACATGGGCATGGACATTCACCTGAGTTCCTGCTCATGCTGGGGAGTCCCAGGGAGGTCCCACCACAGCCGAGCCAGAGCAAAAAAGGGAAACAGATCTGAGCAGTGGAGAAACCATCAGCCTTCCCTGCACTCCTCAGAGCAGCCCTGCTCACCCCTCGCAGACATCCCCCTCCCAGCACGGCCCCGCGGCTGGTGCCAATGTCTGGGCTGTGTTGGGAGGGAGAGGAAGCCCGGGGAGGGGCATATGGCACATCTCCTCCTTGACAAGGGGTGCCCAGTGCCCGCTGGGCAGGTGCCCAGGCAGCCGGACTGGGCTGTCAGCTCTGGCTCTGGTGCTCGAGGACCAACAGATGGGATCCATTAGCAGAGATTATTTAGATATCTCCAAAGGGCTCCGTCACAACCCATTAAACATAGACAAGCAGACATAATGAGGGCTTAACACGCCGTCGGTGGCAGGCCTGGCAGAGCAGAGCTGCGCACCCCCGGAGCACTCGGGGACAGCGGCACGGGCGGATCCCAGCCCATGCCGGGCTCCGGCTGCGTCCGGATGGCCCCAGCCCCGGGGGCAGGTCCCGCCTGGTGCCCCCATGCGCCTCCGCTGCTGTGCCCCGGGGTGGGGGCACGAGTTCTCTGGATGTGCTTCCCTGCTCCAGCCCCACCCTGCTCCCTCTGGCATCGCCCAGGGAAAGGGGCGGCCACGCTGTCCCCGAGCACTGGGCTGACAATGCGGGCTGTGCCTGTCCCAGGGCCGGTCCTGGCAGCTCCCCGGGGCCCAGGCTGGCTCGGACCCCGGGATCCCTCCAGCCCTGGAGGTGCCGCCTCCATCGCCCCTCGACAGGCCCAGACGGCTCCGAGGGGGAGTCCGCTCGCCGGCATTCCCAGTGGAGCCAGGAATGTGCCCTGGTATGCCAGGAAGCCCTTGAAGAAGCCCTGGTGCTGCTCAGCTGTGTCCCCTCCAGGTCCCCACTGCCACTGTCCCTGCTGGAGGGACTCATTTCTGCTCCTTTGCTTTCTCGCGGCACGGCCCGTGCTCTGGGGGCGCTGAGAGGTCTCCCGAGGCAGGGAGGGCTCCCTGCCCTCTTCCCTGGAGGGCTGGGAGAGTGGGCTGTCCCAGGAGATGGAAGGAGGACAGGACACTCTCTGAGGATTCCAGCAGAGCAGTGCATTTGTCTTCATTAACTCTGTAACTTCGAGCAGCCTTTAATCTAGCAGCAATTTGCAAACATCAAAGGAAAAAGGCTGGAAGGGATTGAATGGAGATCCACCACAACCCCAGGACAATTTCCAATGGGGGATGTATCCCTCGAACCAGCACGCTGCAGGAGCTGGTGCATCCCTGCACGTGTTCAGCTGGATCAGCCTGGTCTGGCGAAAGATGTCCCTGTCCATGGCAGGAGCTGGATGGACTTTAAGGTCCTTCCAACCCAAACCACTCCATGACCGTGATTCCTACTTCTGGCACAGAGTCCTGGGCTACCCCAACCCATGAGGGCACAGCTCCTGTCCCCCAGGTGACAGAGGGGGACCCCCCCAGCGTCCTGCCTGGCGCTTCCCATTCCCGGTGTCTGCAAACCCTGCAGAGCTGTTTCCCACCAGCATGAGTCTTCTGCTGCCCCACCCCCACCGTGGGGTTTGTGGGGCTCCCAGATTTCGGCAGGCAAGGTTTTGGAACCCGCTCAGGTTTCTCAGCCTCTCTGGGTGAGGGTTGCAGTTTCAGGGCAGCTCTCCAGGAATTCAGCAGTGCTGAATGGGATCCTGATGGGAAGGCTCAGGTATCTGAAGGTATGTCAAGCCTCCAGTCAAGCATTTGACAGTGTTTTCCATGACCTCATTAGGCTGAGGCTCATTAGCCAGCTTTCCACAGAAACTGGAGCTCCTCCCAGGGAATTTGGGCCATTCTTTGTGGCCAGCACAGTAGGTGGGTCATGGCTCAGAGTGCAGCTCTTCATGTGCCATTACATGGCTGGGCAATGCAGCCTCTAATAACGCTATTTCTGGATTGCAGCGATGCTAATTGAGAACCAGTGTGTCATTAATTATACAAATGACTTGATGCCAGCTCTGGATTGTGTCTCAAATTTCTGGAACTACTGTCCTCGTTTGTTTGGCTTGACAGCTCCTAGTTACTCGAGGTCTTGCATTATTTGACATTTCATTCCACAGCCACAGCGATTCTGAGGCAGGGGGTGCATGGACGTGCATGTCCCTTTTCCTGATCCCAAACAGAGCCAGCCTGGGATGCCTGGAGGGACTCCTGTCCGTGAACACTCTCCTGCCAGGCCTGGCAGAGTTACCAGGCTGAGGTTCCACCTGTGCAGGGGCTCTGCTGCCACAGGGCGCTGTGCCCGTGCCAGGGAACACATCCTCCTGCAGCTGCCCTCTCCCTCGAGACTCCTGGTGGTTCTGAAGGGAGGATCAGCCAGCACAGAGGCTTTCCCAGGTTTCTTTCTGAGCCTGTGCCCTCTAGCTTGTCCAAGTAGCCCAAATCCCGAGGCTCCCATTGTGGCTCCAGGGGATGGCAGTGGCTGAGCAGAGCCTTGACTTCCCTGCAGGGAAGCAGCCCCTGCTGAGGGTTATCCCAGAGAGTGACCCATCCATTTCTGTACATTTCCAATGGGAATGAACTTAATCTGGTCTGGGATGAACCAGCAGGTTCAGGGAGCCTTGCTGGCTTGCACTGATGTGTGGGTGGGAGACCAAGGGATTCCACCAGGGCAGCAGGTCTGGGTGGGCAGCTCAGGCAGCTCCCAGGGGGCTGAGGCTCAACCTTCCCTCAACTCTTTATTTTATTTCTTTAATCCGGAGGATTTGCCTGTTTTAAGTCCCTCCCGGAGCTTTTCAGGACTTCAGTTCCATTCTTCTGGCATTTTTCCCCATAGTACAATATGATCTCTGTGAACTCCACTGCCTTCAGCGTCCCAAATATTTGCAGTATCTTTTTGTGAAATATTTTGGATGCACAGCGCAGCCCCAGGGAGTCCCAGGAAGCACCTCCTGGATAAGGCATTAGGAGCGTGCATGCAAGAAGGTCGGGCTCTGTCCAGCGGAACCGGTGAGGATCAGATGAAAACATGGGAACATCTGACCTCTGCCACTTGCTCCAAACCCTTTCCCTGGCAGGCAGAGCAGAACAAGCCATTTTCACACCAAACTCAATGCCAGGCTGGAGAGTTCCCTTCTCCTTTGTGCAGAGCAGCTCTGCAGGGCTTTGCTATCTCCGTGGCCCTGCTGCCAGCTGGTTCCTCTGTCAGAACTGCTGCAGTGCCAGAGGGACATTTTTAGCTGCTTTTATGAAAGGACAAAGTGATTTTCTAAAATTACATGTTACCCATTATTTCCTAAGCTTCCCCAGCCCTGTCCCTCTCCTCTCAAGGACGGCACTGGAGCCAGGTCCAGGCGTGGAGAGGGCAGCTGGGGTGGGTTCCCCCTGTGGGTTCCCCCCAGATCTCTGTACCCATCTGAAGGTCAGTGCAGTCCCACGCTGCCATCTGGCATATTCTCCCCCCGAAATGTTTCCCAAAACAGCCTCCAGCAGGATCTTTTCCATGCTGCCCCTTCGTCCCATGCTGCAGGATCGCCCCACATCCAGCTCTGACGTGGTTGTGCTCAATATGAGGAGTTTTTTCCAAAAGCTCCTTTCAGCAGCTTTTCCAAGCCTGCATCAGTTGTCACCAAGGGGATTTTCCAGTCTCTGTGTGTACCATGGCTTGGGTGCCCACAGGGAATCCTGCACTGAGAGATTTTCCTCTCTCAAAGGAATCATTCTTTGGGTTTTCTTTTTTCTTTTCTTCTTTTCTTTTCTTTTCTTTTCTTTTCTTTTCTTTTCTTTTCTTTTCTTTTCTTTTCTTTTCTTTTCTTTTTCTTTTTCTTTTCCTTTTCCTTTTCCTTTTCCTTTTCCTTTTCCTTTTCCTTTTCCTTTTCCTTTTCCTTTTCCTTTTCCTTTTCCTTTTCCTTTTCCTTTTCCTTTTCCTTTTCCTTTTCCTTTTCCTTTTCCTTTTCCTTTTCCTTTTCCTTTTCCTTTTCCTTTTCCTTTTCTCTTATTTCCCTTTCCCTTTCCCTTTCCCTTTCCCTTTCCCTTTCCCCTTCCTTTCCCTTTCCCTTGGCAGTGTTTCCCCCCAGGTGTGATCTCCAGGCTGGCAGGCCCAGACTGGCTTTGTGGGTGTTCAATGAGGATTCCCCAGCCAGCTCCCTCAACTTTGATTTTGGGATCCTCATTAATTCCTGGGCCCAATTAGAGCCCCGAATACCCCCCAGTGCTGCCTTTGATCACTCGGCCTCCAGTTTGCTGCCCATCTCCAAAGTTTCGTTCTCTCCAGGCTGCTCCTCCCTTTCCCCCAGCGCCTTGGTGCTCTCTGGATTCCCACGGTGCTGCCTCAGTCTCTTCCCTCTTTTCCATCCAGAGCAGCTGGGGCTGCCCCTGGATCCCTGGCAGTGCCCAAGGCCAGGCTGGACAGGCTTTGAGCAGCCTGGGATAGCAGGAGGTGTCCCTATCCATGGCAGGGGGTGGAACTGGATGGGCTTTGAGGTCCCTTCCAACCCAATCCATTCTAGGACTCCTTGATTCCATGATTCCCCTCCAGATCTGTGCCTCCACCTCCATACAATTATCCTGGCAAAGAGACCAGTGAGGGGTCCCAGGAGAATCCTCTGCCCAGGGCTGATCCCAAACCACAGGCTCCAATCTCATGCAGAGACTGTCCCTGGAGGTCTGTAGCACCAGGGACACCTCTCTGGAAAGGGACAGTCCCTCTGCTGGGAAGGGAAGCGACTGCAGTGCCCAGAGGGAAGAGGAAGAACTGCAGCTCCTCCTGGAAAGAACAATAGGTTTTTTGCAGGATCTGGAGGGAAATTTCTCAGTTCTCACTTGCAGGTGATCAAGTTCTTAAAAAGTCCATTTTAAAGATCAGCATGATGCCAGGATGTCCAGTGAAAAAATAAGGTTGGAAAAACAAATGGTTTCCAGTGTGTTTTCTTGGGGTGTTGCCTGTGAACAACTGTGCTCATCCTCAGTGGCTGTGTTCCTGAGACACGAGTGCTTGGTGGCTGATGATGTCCTCAGAGGGTGCTACAGTGTCCCCATTCCAAATGGATGATCCCAGAGCTCTCATTCACCTCTCCAACCCCTCCACCTTTCTGTAGGCTCTATATCACCCAGCCAGGGCTCCCATTTTGCCTGTGGGGCGCTTTCTCCTGTTGACACAAGTACACGGCCTTATCAGCACTGCCTTCATGGATTTGGTGCAGTAGAAGTCAAAATCCTCAATCTGCTGTCCCAGTAGGATCCCAGAATCCAACAGTATTAAACTCTGGGCTGTCATGGTCAGGACCACCACTGTTTTGAAACCAGTTTGTGCAACATCTGTCCAGAATAGTTTGAGATTGCTTTGAAATACTCTCAAGGGCCCTTCAGCTGAGGCTTAAGCAGGAATAAAAAGTGCACACCCTGATGTCAGATGAAAGAGAAAGCCCTTTGCCTATGGAAGGGAGGTGTGTAATTGCAGAGACATGAACTGGATCTGGCTTTAATCTCACTGGACAGATTGAGCACTGTCAAGTGCAATTTCTAATCTCAGTCCCGCTCGGCTGCATCAGGGTATGGCTGAAGGTGTTTTTCAAGTGTTTAGGAGGCTTTCCAAAGACAACAGTGTCATCTGGAGAACATCAGCCTGCAGGCTGGTTGCTGTGAACGGGACGCTCTTTGAAAAGCCCTCGGTGCTGATGCAAGTCCAGATGGCTCGTGTTGAACCTGGGGCTGGGCCATGTGCAGAACATGCCATGAGGTTCCTGTGGCTCCACCATGCTCAGCCTGTGAGCACTGCACAGGACTGCTGGCCCTTCTCCCCAGTCCCACAGGAGTTCCCTGACCCTCAGATGTGCCCAGATGTGTCTCTAGGTGCAGCCTGCACCCCTCCAGGTGTCCCAGGTCTGTGTGCAGTGCACCTGCCCTATGTGCAGCACTGAGTTTATCCCTGTCCTGCAGCACAGCACCAGCAGTCCAGGAGAGCAGGAGCACCATGGGGATGGCTCAGCATGGGAGTCACATCCTCGAGGGGACACCCTTGGGCTTGAGGAGTGTGGGTTCAGGGGATGCAGAGGTGGTGCTCAGTGTCAGCTCAGATGCAGGGAACAAGTGCAGTGTTCTCTGTCCACTTCTCTTTTTCAGTGTCCACTTCCAGGCACACAGAGCTCTCCCTGCCTTTCCCTCCACTTTCATCCCCATGACACCCCAGTGCCAGCCTGGTGGGATCCCATCCACCCACACCTCCTGCTCCACGGGCAGCGCTGCTCCTGCCCACACCAGTCCTGCTGGACACACAGCAGCCACCCCTACATCCTCTAAATCCCACGGGCTGAGACCCCTGGGGGGTTCCACAGCTGCCACTGACCCAAGGGAAGGCTCAGGGGATCAGCATCCTTGGGCTGTGGGGCCAAGGGCTAGATCTGGCTGCATGTCAGCATCACACAGCTGATCCTTGTGGGGAAGAGGATCTGTTTCTCTCCAAACAACTCTGAAGAGGCTTTTTCCTCTGTCCCGCTGATCCTCTCAAAGTCCTTACACTTGGCACAGTCCCGCTGTGGTGCGTTCCTGGGTTTCAGTTTTCCTTTTGCTGCTTCTGTAGCTCTTCCAGAGGTGAAGAGGTTTGGAAAAGCTGCGGGTGGAATTGGAAAAGTGCAATGAATACATATCCTAGACACACCGGATTTTTATGGCCCTGAAAAGTGGAGGGGAAGAAAAGAAAATTGGGTGGATATCCCTGTCTGGAAACTTCGAAGCTGCAAGTAACAGGGATGTGTTTGAGGAGATGAGGAAAACCGCCGCGGTGGTGGGGAGATGTTTGAGTGCAGTGCACAACCTCTCGCTCCAGAGAGCTCAGACTGCAGGGCTGGCCAAGAGCGGGGGTATCAGCTCCGTACACCTGGCTGCCCCCGGAGCAGCAGAGCTCTGCTTTCCAAGCAGGACCTGCATCCAGAGAGAGGCACAGAGGGGCTCAGGTCAGACCTGCTGACAAAACTGGGCTGGGCTGGATGTTGGCCCCAGAGCCCCGATCTGCTGGGACACAGCAGGGCTGGGATTAACCCCATGCCAGCACCATGCCGACCTGCACTTGGGTACCCAAAATAAATCACTCACTGGGGAGCAGCTGAGTGACGGACAGATCTTTGCAGCTTCCCTTCCTGTTTACATCTGTTCTGGGGTCTCTCCCTACGAGTGTCTGGTCCACGTTTGCAGAGGACAAGGCTCAGAGGAGCACACATGGACACCAAATGCTGCAGCTGCACAACTCGTGGTCAAGCTCCTGGGGAAGGACTCCCAGGCGCAGGTGGCAGCACTGCTGTCCCCATGGAAAGGTAGAGAGCAGATGCTCTGGAGCCTCTGACCCCTCTACTGTAGCCAGGCTGAGTGCACAGGGCCACCCCCAGCTTCCCTACCTGGATCCCACCAGCCTTTGGGCTGTCTGAGTTTCCCTGAAGCCTCCTGGGAGCGGCAGTGGGAAGTGCCGATGGATGGTCAGGAAGCACCCCCTGCCTCAGAGTTGCTCCTGTACCCAGATAAGGGACAAGTGACAATGTTGCAGTGCTGGCAGCCACCATCCACTTCCCTGGAACAGCACCTGGAGCTCCCTGCACCCATCTTGGTGCCACAGCACCGTCACTGGGAGGGAAATATTTGGCCATCACCACTGCACCTGGAGCTCTTCCAGCTCCCTCTCCCCATGGGGGGACCTGGCTGTATCCAAATCCAGCAGCAGTCATGGGTAGAAGAGCTGGATGTGAGGATGTGGCTGCTGCCATGGAGAACAGCAGAGGCAGGGTTTCCTAACAGAAATTAATTCAATTTTATGAGCAAAACTCTTATATTGCATTAGTGAAGTTAAGACATTCTGTCTCTTCCCTAACAAAATAAACATTTTTGGCAAAGCAAATGAGTGTTTCCTGTCTAAGCTCTGCCTGGCACAGCCCCTGTCCCCAGGACCTACAGCTGGATACCCACTGGCATTGTGCTGCCCCTGCTTCTCCCAGGCAGGGGTTAACACAGACACAGCTTAGCAGGGGTAGAAATGAAGTGCAGAGAGCTTTCCTCTTTCCAGAGCCCACCATGGCCTCTCCATGGTGCCACTCCCATGGTCCAGCTGGGTCTGGCTGAGCTGACTCCTCACCATCCTCCACAGGGTTGCTGTCTATCCTTGTCTTCCTTCCAACATAATGCGCTGACAGCTAAAATTTTCTCTTTTCCCATCTGTCACAGGACTTGTGTTTGCTGCATTTGTGTCTTCAGCTCAGAGAGGAGCCTGTTCCGGTTTCTGGGGTGATGTCCATCCGGAGTATCCAGGAGGGCCTGCAGCGGTGGGGCTGGGCTGTCTGCACACAAAGGTGACACCAAATGGCTGCCAAGTGTCCCTGGAGACTGATCAGCTCTGCTGGAAGCCCTGGGCCAGGTGGGACACGCTGGGCAGCCCTGGTTCATGGTCCTGCTGCCCCAGACTCAAGCTGTGTCTCAGGACTCCGAAGAGGTGCAGGGCTCTGAGAGCAGGAGCACAGACAAGCCCCGGGGCAGAGAAAAAGGAGGGCAAAACACAGGAGAAAACAAATCCCCTGCTGTGGCTGCTTCTCCTAATGAGGAGCAGGACTTTGCCCAAGCCTGAGGGCACAGAGGGGAGGCTGAGCAGAGCTCCGCTCTCTGCCTTCAGAGCTGGGTGGGGAGTCAGGCAGACAATCGAGTGAGCCCCGGGGCAAAGCCCTGCTGGCTGCTGCTCCTGAGGCATTTTCCTAGAAAGCAGCGGTGCCGATGGGCACGGTGTGAGCAGCCGGGGTCTCTGGCGGGGGGACAGGGATGAGCTGCCAGTGCAGGGAGGTCTGCTGGGTCTTGCAGCCGTCCAGGCTCCATCGCCTCTAGCCAACACACGGGCTCATTGGAAAGTATTTCTGAATGGTTCCCAGCCATGGTTCCCATTCTGTTCTGTTTAAATTCTTCCTCCAAGACAATCTTGGTCGTAATTGTTCTCAGATTTAGGAAACTGGCTCTTCCTGAGACCAGAAAGCACCGTTACTGGTTGGGAGAGCGTCCCTTATCCTCTCGCTCGCAGTGAACTCCCCCAGCCACATTTGTGCCTCAGGCTGCTGCAGCCTCCCGGGCCGGGCTGGGACCTCGTTTGTGCTGTCCCTGTGAAGGTCACACAGCCACCCCCTCGTGCTGGGCAGGAACCTTTTGGCTTCAGAAACAAACTGGCTTTTGGTGAGCCCCAGGGGCAGGGAGACCCTCTGGTGTCCCTCTGGGGAGTGGTGGCACGGAGCTTCTCCTGCTTTGGGGGGCTTTGGGGACACCTGTCCCTGTCCCCAGGAGTGACAAAACCTCTGCAATGGGACCCCTCTGGCAGGAGGGGGAAGGAGCAGAGATCATCGTGTGCAGTCTGAGGGAGGGGCAGAGCAGGGCCCAGGCTCTGCTCCAGGCCCAGCAGTGGCACCAGAGCCACGGGCAGGGCCTGAGCCCAGCACTGCCCCTGCCCAGGAGGCACAACTTCTGCCCTGGGCAGTGCCCAGCCCTGAGCAGGCTGCCCAGGGAGGGGCTGGAGTGTCCCTCAGCGGGGATACTGCAGAGCCCTGTGCACACAGTGCTGTGCCCTGTGCTCTGGGATGGCCCTGCCTGAGCAGGAGGGGTTGGACTGGTGACTCCAGTGATTCCTTACAAACTCAGCCATTCTGGGATTGTGTGCAATATCCTGAGCCTTCAGCAACCCCAACCTGGGCTTTCCTGGTTTTGATTATACCAGCAGCAACTTTCCTTTAAAAATGCATCCTGCCAGGATCTGGCTGCAGGATCTGGGCTAAACTAGCTGGTAAATGGTCTGAGGAGTATTTTACTGCTGCCCTTGGTCTCCTCACCACCACACCAACCAGCCCAGCTTTGGTGGCTGCCAAGCTCCAGACAGGGACTTTGAGGGTGGTGGGACCAGAGGCAGCAGTGTCCTTCTGACACGTGCCAGTGGATATCAGGAATCAGTCCCCAGGGTTTGGAGCCCTGTGTCTGCACTGGTGGCTGGGAGCAAGACCTCCCCTGTCAGTCCATGGACACAGAGGTGCCTGTGGTTCTTGGAACCTCAGGAGCAGTGGTCCCTGGAGGCTGCCCACGCTCTCCTGCAGCATCACAGATGGGTTTGGTGCATCTGCTGGGGCTGCTGCCAGGATTTGTCCATCTGCCCTTCATTTGGCAAAGGGGATGGGAAAGAGCTGCAGGGGAATAGAGCAGAAAGGTGGGGAAACAGGGACAGAGGCTGGACTGCAGGATGGGGAGGAAATGGGAGGGAGGGCAGTAAGAGAATGTGCTGCAGGATGAGCTGGGGCTTGAAGGCAGGTGCTGGAGCTGCTCCAGAGGCTGTGGCCTCGCTAATAGAATTTGCTGGAGTGCCAAATGGGAGAGAGAACAGGCACAGAGAATCACAGACACAAGGAATCACTGAGCTTGAAAAAGCCCTCCAGGATCATTGAGTGCAACCTGTGCCTGATCCCCACCTTGTCACCAGCCCAGAGTGCTGAGTGCCATGTCCAGCCCTTCCTTGGGCCCCTCCCTCAGCTGCTCCTGGGGCTCCAGCCCCTTCCCAGCTCCATTCCCTTCTCTGGACATGCTCCAGCCCCTCAGGGTCTGTCTTGTCCTGAGGGGCCCTAGACTGGACACAGGACTTGAGGGCTCTCAGCAATGCCAGCACAGGGGACAGGCCCTGCCTTGGTCCTGCTGACACTCTTCCTTTGACACAGGCCAACATCACAGGCACAGAGAGTGATCAAAACAGCCTGGAAAAGGGCTGGGCTGGCAGAAATATTAGGGCAAAGCCAGCTATCTGCACAGCCCCCCAGGAGGTGTCCGTGAAAGGTGAAGCAGAAATGGAAAAGCAGTGTGGGAACACAGGAGTCACCACCGTGGCCCTGCAAAGGACAATCCCTGTTGGCAGGGCGGTCACAGTGGGGACTGGCTTGTCCCCATGCCATCAAGGGGGCACTGCCAAGAGCCGGCCTTGCCCCAGCCCTGCTCACCCACGACACCGTGAGGGGCTCTGTGGGCAGAGGAGGGACAGGCGGGTGGAAGGAGAGCTCGTTTTAGGAGAGAAGCATGAAAATGCTGGGCTTGTTTAGTCTAGGAAAATGAAGGCTGGGAGAGAGCTGGTCTATAAATACATCTGGGAGTAAACAGCAGGAGAGATCAGAGCTATTGAGGCTGGAGTAGCGTGCTGGCAGCGGAGCAGATGGCTGTCAGCTGGCTGTGAACGTGGTTATGCAGAGACAGGATGCTTTAGCATCCCCTCCTTGCTAAAGGCAACTCTGGGACAGCCTCTCCTGGGGTCAGCAAAGGCCAAAACCTGCACTGAGCTGAAAACTGCAGCCCAGCAGCCCTGACACAAATCATCTCCAGAGGCTTCAGCACCTCCGTGTCACCGTGGAAGGAGACCCCTTTGGTGGGCCCTTGGTGGCTCCTGGGAGAGTCACCTGGAGCAGCCCTGTCAGAGCTGAGGTCACATCACGCTGGGCTGAGCTGGGAAGGAGCTGAAGGCTTCAATTCCTGGAGCAGCTGTGGGGCTGGGGAGGCTTGGTGCACCGGAAACTCCAAAAAACCCTGGTGTGCATCCAGCCTGGCCCCGGCCCAGATTAAAAAAACAAACAAACACGACATTTCTGGTGAACTACAAACCCTGGCACGTGGCCAGCACTGCAAATAGCCTGACTGGTTTCAAGATGGAGCTTGAAAAATTTATGGGAAGGATTTACCCGGGCGGGTGCCTGTGGTAGCAGTAATGGGAATGGGTCCCTCAGGAGCACTTCCCAGGCCAGCATTCGACCTGTGGCTGCAGCCTGGAGCACCAGGCCATGGACAGCCTCTCTGCTCCCTCCTGTGCTGCCCTGCCCTGCTCCACAGCCACAGAGACCACCCTGGGGATCGTCCTTTGGGAGGGAATGAATCACAGTATGCATCCCAGCTGTGCTGCCTGGGAAGGTGATGCTGCAGGAGGATCTTGAAAGCTCCAGAGGGGCTCAGGGTCTCTGCACAGCTGTGTGAGGGTGATGCACAAGGGCACTGTTCATATCATTCCCACTCTCCTTGGTGCCATTTAATCCTCCACCTCCCTCCTCCCACCACTGCTTTGCAGAGCCCAGAGCCTCCTCTATCCCGCTGTCCTTCTCTGCACAGTCTGGGATCAAACCTCTCCTCCCTGTCCCTCAGCGCCCCTGCCTGCATGCAGGGGGTTCCTGGTGCTACCCAGTCACCTTCCACCCCACCTGCCCCTCCAAGCCCTTTTCCTAGGACTGGTTTCCCTATTCCACATTCTCCTTTCCTCTCCTCCCACCACAGCCACAGGCACATGGATAAAAGCCTTGCTGAGGGTAACCACAGGTGCTGTTCCCTCCCACGCCAGGATGCCCCAGAGCCACTCCCTGCCCAGGACAAGGGGCAGGGTGAGCCTGTTACACTGCATCCATGGCTCCCAGCAGGTTTTTGGCAGTAA
>NW_005054381.1:2713786-2716588 GCF_000277835.1 Geospiza fortis | reverse complement strand
TTGGTTTGGTCCCCAAGGCATCAGTACCCAAAGCATCAGTGATGCAGAGGTGTGGAGAGAGCCACACACACTGGCAGAGAGATCCTGCCCCAAACCCTTCCCCTGCCTGTCTTGGGTCAGGCTCATGGAACTGCCACTCACTTTCCTGGGCCATCATTACCCTTCAGCATTTTGGTATTGCTCAGGTTTCCCATTTTTCCCCATTTCCCCATCACATGGGATGACATCCTGCCCTGTTCCTGCTGCCAGCCCCTGTGGATGGGCAGTGGGAGTAGAGAGCAGGGCACAGCCCCTGACAGGGGTGCAGAATCTGTGACACAACATGCACACCCAGCACAGGTGTTTGCACCTGCAGGCCCCAAGGAAGGAGCTTCCCACACCATTCCTAGATGTTCCCTCTCATGATGTGCTCCCAAGGGAATTCCCACCCAGCCTCCTGTACAGGGCCAGGAGCTGACTTGATCCTTGTGGTCCCTTCCAACTCAGGACATTCTGTCACAGGGTGCCCAGAGCAGATGGGGCTGCCCCTGGATCCCTGGCAGTGCCCAAGGCCAGGCTGGACAGGGCTGGGAGCACCTGGGACAGTGGGAGGTGTCCCTGCCATGGCAGGGGTGGGTTGGGATAGAATTTAAGTTCCCCCAACACAAACCACTCTGTGATTCTATGATTTGTCACCTGCAGATTTTTCTGTGTGACCCTTTTCCTCACGCTCCTTATCAATTTCCTTTTTCCATTTGGAGCCTTTGTTCAGGCTCTCCCCTTCCCTGTCCCGGGCAGCTCTGGGAGGCAGAAGGAGCTGTGCCGAGGCTGGGCAGTGGGGATGGCTGCTCTGAAGGCTTTGAGGAGAGAGGAGAAGCATCACTCACGCCTGGGGGACTCAGGGCCTCCTTCCAGCTGCCTGGGCTTAGAGCAGGTTACAGTTCTGGGAAATGGGGCCCTTTTCCAGCATCAAATACACGGTGCTTTGGCATTCCCAGAGCACAGGAGATGGAAAGCAGCTCCCCACGGCATGGTGCCACTCCTCTGCCCACGTCACAGCTCAGCCCCCTGGGACCCCTCCCCAGGATGGGCCTGTGCTGCATTACAGCTCTGCTGAGTCCCCAGCCCAGGGTTTACCCTGATACAGCCTGAAAGCCTCTCTCCCCTATGTGGAAATAAGAATTTTATCTCCTGTCAGCTCTCAAACTGCCTGTAACCTGTGGCCATGTTCTTCCATTCCTGGGGGACCTTCAGGTGTCCCTGTCCTCTGCCTGACGTACTCAGCTAATATCCAGTGGAGAGCAGGGTGGGAAGGGGTCACAGCTGGGGTTTTGAGTCACCAGGCTGCCACTGGGCTCTGCAAGCCCTGGCAGGGTGCAGGAGTCCTGACCCTCCATGGAGGGGACACAGTCACCCTTGGGGACACCCTGACACCTTGCCCCAGGCTGCTCAGGCATCATGACTGGGCTTCAAACCCCTCTGGCTCTGTGCAGCACCAGGGATGTGCCAGCAGCACTGGTGGGTGCCCTGTGCTGCAGCACCCACTGTGGTCCCCAGCACCCCCAGCTCTTCTGGGCTCCTGGCCACCCAACAGGACCCTGGACACCCCAGGGCTCAGGGCCTGTCCTCTCTCCTCCCCATCGTGGGGCCTGTGGAGTGCCACAGCCCGGGCTGTCCTGGCACTGGGCTGGCTGGGTCTGCTCGCAGCCAGGCTGAGCCACTGCTGGGCTTTGTGTGCCAAGGTGGCTCTGCTGGGTCCAGTTAGGGCTGTGCTGGCCTCCCCTGCCTGGGACAGCAATCACTCAAAGCAATCACTTGGCTTTGGTGTGGGCTGCTTCACCTCAGGGCTTTGCTGACGAGGGCTCTGCACTGCAGCTGGGCAGGATGGTTTCGACCATCCGTGTTGGGACCAGGATGCTCTGGGGACACTGGCCAAGGGGGCTTGGACCACCCTGGGAGCTGTGGGAATTAGGGCCAGGGGACAGCCAGGGGACAGTCCCAGCACTGTGGGCCAGTGCGCTCTGGGCACAGTCCTAACCACAACCATAACCCAACCTCTCACCTCAGCCCCTGCCCCAGCAGCACTTCCCTCTCCTACACAACTTCAGCCTCTCTTCTGGGCCCCCATCCCACCCCAGGCACCTGGAGCAGCTTCTCCTGCTGCCCCAAACCCCAGCAGGGCGTGTGATGGGTGCAGGAGAGGCGCCCGTGCTCGACGCTCATCTCTGTGCGTGCCTGAGGACAGTGCCACCCCTGCCACGGCTCTCTCGGGACGGGGCAGCTCCTGTCCCCACAGACCCGTGGCAGACACGGGTGCCAAACCTGCCTGGGGTGTCCATGTAACACCTCTCAGCTCGAGGAAGTAATCTGCTGCTCGATGCCAGCCCCCCTTTGTTATGTGCTAAGATGCAAAATATTTTAATCCACGTTTCTCTTTCGCATTTCTTTTCTTTCCCATGCTGGATTCCTAGAAGACAGGGAATTTATGGTGTGAGTCTGCTCCAGCCTCAGAGAAAACCCAGCCAAGGTCAACACCACGAGACAGGCAGCTCCTGCCAAGGGGGGAAAGAACGATTGCTTAGTGCTTGGCGGAGGAGGAAATCAAACCAAAACCCTTCCAAAAAAACCGAGATATAAAACACCCCCCACCCCAAAACCCTTTGGTGGAAAAAGACCAAAAGCTGTAAGGACGGTGCCTGCATTTCCCCCGGCCGGCCCCAGCCTGGCCCTGCTTTGCCTCACCCCAGCCCTGTCCCCTGGCACTGTGCAGGAGGCCAGCGAGCAGGGCTGAAGCCAGGGGCACGGGGACACCGCTGTGGTGGC
>NW_005054381.1:2699989-2713708 GCF_000277835.1 Geospiza fortis | reverse complement strand
GGGACATCCCTGGGGTGGCACGGGGACATTCCTGGCCGTGCCTGGCTCCGGCCTTCACCCAGAGCTCCCACACAAAGGCCGGCTCTTGCCATCAAGTTCCAGGAGAGCTGTTGTGTTCAGGGGCTGCCCCTGGGCAGCTGTTTGCCCAGCATCTCTCCCCACACCCTGCAGGTGCTGGATGCTGCTCTGTGCCTGCAGAGCTGCAGATTTCGGCTGCTTGGGCACGCGTGCTCCCAGCCCGGGGAACTGGAGCCATCCCGTCCCATTAATGTCCTGCTCAGGGAACTGGAGCCATCCCGTCCCATTAATGTCCTGCTCTGGGGTGTTCTGCAGCCAAGGCCCTCTGTGCCCTCCCTTGGGGCTGTGTGGGACGCTGAGCACCCAGGCCAGGCCCAGCTGCAGTGACCCACACGTGTGTCAGTGATGCTGCACCCTGGGATGGGTGCCAGGGCCCTGCCCCTGCTGCCCCTGCTCACAGCAGGGCAAGGAAAAGAGAGAAAAGGGCCCATGGGAAAAGGGCTTTGTCCACGGGATGGACAGTGCACAGTGCTCTGCAGATCGGGATGGGGCTCGCAGAGCCTTGGCAAGGGCAGCCGTGCTGGTCCTTTCAAAGACGTAAAACAGCTCCAGAGGGGAAGGAACAGACTGTTCTCTCGTGGCAGACAGGATATCAAATGGGCTTTAGTGGGGGAAAGTCAGGTTAAACACATGGAAAAGCAGTTGGAGCAAAGCAGCCAGAGCAGTTCTGCCAGTGTGGAAGTGCCCGGGCCCAGGGCTGGGGCAGGGTGGGATGGCAGAGCACCCACGAGCCTCCTGGACCCTGTGCCATTCCTCTTGGATCCTGTGGGCATCCCTGGGCATTGGTGTGGGCACCAGCTCTGCTCCAGTTCCAGCCTGGGCCATCTGCTGCTTCCCCCCGATCTCCTCTGCTGTGCCCACATTTTTTTCCATCACCCCTTACCTGGGAGCTGGGACAGGTTTCTGTCCTGGCCGGGGAGCTGCAGGAGGTGACAGGGTGTGGGATGGGGCCATGGAGAGGTCCCACAGCCAGACCAACAGTGGTGATCCCACACTGCAAGGGTTACTGTGCTGGCATTCCCAGCTTTCCCCACTGCCTGCCTTGACCCCCTGCTCATGTCAAAGCCGGGATTTCCATCCCAGGGCCAGGCGTGTCCTGTGCAGTGCCCAAAGACACTCTCCAGCTCAGGGGAAGGTTCAGCCTTGTGAGGCCAGGCCAACCCCAGCTCAGTCCTGTGTGGTGTCTGGGACATTTCTGTGGCTGCCACATTTGCTCACTCTGGACCCTTTTCACCATCCAGGGACTCAACCAGAGGCTGTCCACAGCTTGTTGGCCCTGTGTGGCCCCAGCCTTGAGGAAGGTGCCTGTCCAGGACAGAGAGGCTGCAGAGCCCTGATGGGCAGCATGATCTGCCCTCCTTCCACATTGGAACTGCCTTGTGCGGGTCTCCAGGGCTTGTCTGGGGACAAGCCTGGGGGACCCACTGGGCAGGATTTCCACAACGTGCTCTGAAACACCAGCTCCATCGTTTTGAGGCAGTCAGGGGACACTGTCCTCCCTGTCTGCTGGGAGGGACAGAAGGAAGGACACGGAGCTGTTGGAGCGAGTCCAGGAGAGGCACAAGTGGATCAGAGGGATGGAGCATCTCTGCTGTGAGGACAGGATGAGAGAATTGGGATTGTTCAGCCTGGAGAAGAGAACAATTCAGGGTGATCTGACTGAGGCCTTCCAGTTCCTGAAGGGAATTTACAGAAAAGATGGAGAGAGACTATTTACAAGAGCCTGGAGTGATAAGACAAGGGAGGAATAGCTTCAAATTGACAGAGAGCAGGATTCCAATTGGATATTAGGAAAAAAAATCCTTCCTGTGAGGGTGCTGAGGCCCTGGCACAGGGTGCCCAAAGCAGCTGTGGCTGCCCCTGGATCTCTGGCAGTGCCCAAGGCCAGGCTGGACAGGGCTTGGAGCAGCCTGGGATAGGGGAAGGTGTCCATGGCAGGGTGGGATGAGATGAGCTTTAAGTTCCCTTCCAACCTAAACCATTCCATGATTCTCCAGGTCCGTTGGGGCATCACCATCATCCTTCTCGCTGCCCAAACCAGGAACACACAGGAAGAGCCCTGGCTTTCCCAGACTCCTCGTGCACAAGCTGCACAGCAGGACTGAAGGTGTCCTCTGGCCATGGGGCTGCTGGGGACACAGGGAACACTGCAGGGAGCCCTCCAGCCCCGGGGCAGAACATCAGGAGCTGAGTAAACCGCTGAGTAAAGCCTCTGCCAGCTTCTGTCTGGCTCTGCTGCTTGTACGTGTGCCCTGCACCCAGCTGGGGACAACCTGTGCCCAGGGGCTGGTGCCAGCTTGTCCCTTACACCTTATCCAGGGGAAAAGGCGTTTCCTGTGGGTATCCTGCCCATCAGCTGCAATGACTCATACTGCTGGTTTCCTCTCCCAGCCCCTTCTGCACCTCCTGGCCTCTCCCTCCCACTTCCACCCTTCCTTGGCAGGGAAGGGTGTGAAATACCCAGTTTATCACAGCCCTGCTCCCCAGGGATTGCAGGGCTTGTCCTGGGCAGGCACCTCCCTGCCCCACACCACCCACCCCACAGGGATGGGGGATTGGGCAGCCCATGGGGCTCATCTGGCCACAGCCCTCCTGCTGCACTCTGAGCACTCTGGGCATCCTGGGAACCCTGAGCCCCTGGAACACCTCGGGCATCCTGGGCATCCTAGAAACTCTGTGCATGCTTGGCATCCTGGGCATCCTGAGCACCTTGGATGCACTGGACATTCTGGCATCGTGGACATCCTGAGCCGGAGAACTTGCTTTCAAAAATTGGCCTTTTGGGAAATCCTCAAACCTAGAGTCTTCCTTGGCCATCTCCTTAGGGAAACCCCTCTGGCACAGCCATACACCTCTAGATGCCCCACAGCTGTGAGCTGGGGTGAAAGCTGATTCCCACAGCTGATATTTTGGGCTCAAAAGGGGCAGGTTTGGTGGCAAACACACACCACTCATCTGGCCAAGTGTGCTCACTTGTCCTGGGAGTTGCTTCTCCCAGAGTATCTCGTGGTGAATCCTCATTCCATGCCCATTCCCTGCCTCAAGGAGAGGAAGGCAGAAAATTCCGGCAGTGAGATTCATGTGGTCTTGACACAATTCATTTGGGGAAAAAAGAAGGGGGTTGTGGTTAAAGGTTTGATGGCTGAGACTTGGCTTGTGTCCCTGCCTCTGCCACGTTTCAGTCCCAGGGAATCCCAGGGAGCCCTGGAAATGCCAGGGAGCAAACTGCTCCCCACCACCTCGGGGAGGTGACAGCAGCACCGTCCCAGCTGCTGGGCTGCTTGGGGTGACAGTCCTGTCCCAGCTGCTGGGACACTTGGGGTGACAGTCCTCATGCCTGCCCTGGACTGAGGAAGGGGCCGTTCCCTGCACTTGCTCCGTGTGACTTCAGGAGCTGACTGATGTCTCCCTGTTTGAGGCCCCCTCAGCTCGGCTCCATTTAAGGGGCTTAGGAAGAATTTGAACATTGCTGGAATTCTTCTCTTGCTAACTTTAAACATTCATTACTTTAAATGCTAATCCCCTGGGATTATTCCATTGGAGAGAGAGATGTAAAGCAGGGGAAGAGAACAGAGTGTCTTCTTGCCCATTGCGCACCACTCAACAGCTCTTTTGGGGAGGGAAGTGTGAAAATGCCAATGTGAGCTTCTCCAAACCTGGCGTGATTTTTACACTTCAGTGTGGACTCTCAAACAAGCCAAGTCTGAAGTGTCTTGTTCCAGCTGGTTTTGAGTCGTACATGCCCAAAGTGTCTCCGTGGAGCACGAGGGGGAAATGTGTATTTTTCCATGTGTGTGACTCAGAAATGACTGAACCCAGTCGGTTCCAATTTCTTGAAAAATCCACTTTTGGCTTGAACCCAAGAGTGGAAACTTTCAACCAAAAAAGAGTTGATTTGAACTCTAAGTAACATGAAAAAAGGCTTAGAAGGGAAACTGGATTTCAACCATCATTATGGCAATCACTCCTCATGGCCCTCTGACAGCAACAGCGGAGCAAGTAGTGAAAGTAACTCCCAAGGAAAATTCACTTGGATTCCTTGGGCAGATCGGGATTGGGCTGCAGATGCTTTGTAAAGGCCGTTCACGAGCGGGAGAGGGACCGGCCCTTGGAACGGCCAAGGAACAGGAGAGCTCAGCTCCAAAGGATGGAGGTCAGCCCTGGGCCTTGGCACAGGGCAAGGCTTTGGGACGGAGGCACAGCCCTGCCCACGGAGACGTCCCTCGCTCCCCTCCGACTTGTGCCTTCCCTGCAAAACGCCCTGTTCACTCAGAGAAGATTTATTTATTCCCTGAGAAGTGCCGGCATAATTTGAAGCCACAATTAATTAAAGACTGCTGCAGTCTGCTTGCAAACAGGAAGCGAGGCAGAGAAAGAGACACAATCTCTCGAAAAGAGACATGTTGTGAATTAGCTCTAATCAGCCTAACAATGATGGATGCACTCTCCCAGTGGCTTTCATCTGTGAGCTGATTATGCTGATGGTTGTGAAGGCCCTACGCTGGATTAGGATGAGATGGACAGGCTGACAGCCCGGGTTTCTCCTGCCTTTCGAGGATGCTGGATCTCGGCACGGCAGCGCTGTCCAACTTGGCCGTGGTCACACCAATAAATCAATGGCCGGGCTATAACCGGCGATGTGGCTCCCTGGCTCTGAAGAGAGGCCAGCAGATTTCCCTGAAAGGAGCAGTCTGTTTATACTTGGGGAAAAAAAATTCCTTTAATTGGAACGAAAGCCAGGACCATGTGTTGCAGGACATCGTAGTATGGCATGGAGCTGCAGGAGGGGAGAGATCACTGCCTCCAAGCAGAGCCAGCTCCAAAGAGAGACCAGGTGGCTTTGGGCTTTGTCCAGGCCAGTTGTGAACATCTCCAAAGAGGATTTTCACCCTTGCTGTGTAAATCTTTCTTTTTCTTCACCTCATGCTGGATTTTCTCTCATCACAACTTGTGCTGGCAGCCCCTGGATCCTTCTCACACCCCTGAGAAGAGTCTGGCCCTGTCTTGTAACTCATTAGGCAGCTGAAAACAGCAATTAGAGAGTCCCTTACTGATAAATCCCTCATTGTCCCCTCAGGCACCATGTACTCCAGTCCCTTCCCATCCTGGCGAGGACAGGACTCACCCCAGCAGGTCACTTTTCATGGCCATCCCAAAGTCCCATCAAGAGTAGATCTGGGTGTGGGACAAATCCTTGAGGGTAAAAATGGCTGTGGCTGAGCCACCCCCAGGTTCCTGCTCACTGCGTGGTCAGCCAAGGACCTAGCTCAAGGGGACAAGGGGCTGGTCAGGGCTGGGGCTAGGGGAGGACAGGGCTCATGAGGAAACATGACTGAGTCCAAAGCATAAAGAGAGGTGTGTGCTGTTGCAGGAGCCCTTGGAGCTCCTCCCAGGACACCTGGTAATGTGAGAGGACACAAGGGATGAATGAGGGCATGGGATTATTGTGGGATAGGGAATGCCATGTAGAAAACCAATCTATCAGTGGGGATATTCCAGAATCCTGCTCAGAGGAAGGGGCTTTGAGGGTTGATGTGCTGAGGTTTGACTGACTTTGGCTGCAGGCTCTGCTTTGGGAGGAGAAATGTCAGCAGGACTAGAGACACTAGGTGGAGAGACATGGGCACCTCCAGACCACCGTGGCTGCCTCCAGACTGGGATCTGCAGCTTGGACCAAGGAGGCTGTGGACAGAAGTTCCTGGTGATGCCCAAGTCCGCTTGGAGGCTGCTGGAGTCACTGAAGACATCACAGAGGAAAAGTGGTGGGTGGGATGAGGTCTGTCCCCTTCCCCTGGGGATCTGGGACAGGGACACCCTGTGGAGGGATGTTCTGGCTGAGCTGGGCTCAAGGGGCTGTGGAGCAAGAGCCAGCACAGCCCCAGGGGACTTTTCCCTTTGATGGTGCCCAAGTCCTTTTTAGGCCCTGTAGTGAGCAAGTCTGCACATGTCCCTTGATCACAACTACTCATAAATCTTGCTGTCACTGAGGGAGACTTTCACTTCCAGATATAGATTGGAGAGCAAATGCTACTGGCTATTCTGGGACGTGGCAGCTGATAGATGGCTCCAGAATTTACTATTTTAGACTTGGACTTTGCTGTTGGGGAACACGATGGAGAAGCCAGTTGTGGAATGTGCACGTTGGCCACATAAGATTCATCTAAAACAGACTGAAGGATAACCCCTGCCAGATCAACAGTGCAGGTGGAGGATTCCTCTTTCCTGCATTGGGAAATTTTTAGGGATTCAAGTCAACTGAGCTGAAGAGGCCAGAGGCTGAAGGTGCTGGGGGATGACAGGATTTTCAAGGCAAAGGCACAAAACTTGGTGGTACCTCTCACAACAATGGTTTTCCCATTAAAATCACAGTGAGAATGAGCAGAGCTTAAAGAGACCAGGCAAATCTTCAGGGAAAAGCCTGAGGAGCTGGAAGTGCCCAGTGGAAGTGAGAACTGCCTGAAGTCAAGCTGAGCTGGACTTTGGGAAGGTGCAAATAGTGACAGACTCTGTGCTGGGTCACTAAAGGGAAGGGTTTGATCTGAGTGGAAAAGAGTGAAAATTAAAGGTGATCTTGGGATGGGCCCACCCGAAATGCATCACATTTCTTGTGACATCAACTCAATCATCACAGAGAGGCTCATGGTGATGTCCTCAGGAAACCAAACCCAGCAGTAGTCTCAGCCCACCCACCCCAATCCTACAGGAACTGGCTCCAGTTTGGCATGGCTCCCATGGGAATAAGTCAGTGTGGACTGGGGAGGGCCAGCAGGGCTGGGGCTCCTCAGCCAGCACCAGCACTGGGACAGGTCTCTTTGGAACCCTGGGACTCTTCTGTCCCTGAATCAGGGGACTGGAGGAGGTCCTTGTAGAGCTGGGGGATCCCACTCGTGGGGCCCTGCTGAGGCAGACTGCTGGAAGGGGCACAGAAGGATTCAGGCTGGTGGAGAACATCTCTGGTGCCTCAGGACCAGGAGAAGGTAAGGGCTGGACCAAATTTTCCAGGAATGAAATATGGGAATTGGCAGGACCATAACATGGAGTGTGCTTGGTCTGTGGTACTGATGCTGCTGGGAGGCAGCGAGGTCTGGCCCACGACATCGTGTGGATGCTGATTCCATAGATTTTATTGTGTGGATTTTCCCTCTGGGGCTCATGAAGGACATGGAAACACTAACCTTGGAAAGGCCATCCTGAAGGAGCCAGCTGAGTAATGAATTTTATCTGTTAAGGCAATAAATGGGAGCACTTGGAATACTTGGGAAATCCAGGCCTCACCAGAGTGAGCATTTTGTAGATGTTGGGAGGAGAAGATCTGTTCTCAGTGGGCAGAAGGGAGATGAGTCCTTGCTCTGGTTGTAAATGAGGTGCAACCTCCTCCTCCCTCCTTGGACCAGCTGAGCTCTGTCCCTTGCCCTCAGTTCTGGCCCTTCCAGCACCCAGAAGGGATTTCCAGCTCACCAAGACTTTCACTGCTGTCCCACCACGGGCTCCCCCAGCTTGCCCCAGGGCCCTGGCCCGGTCCCATGTGGCCCCTGTGCACAGGCACATCGCCTCCAAGGAATGTGCTTTCTTGGGTGGAAACTGTGTCATCGGAGAAATATTTCATATTTTCGTTTGTTCGCGTTCCCCAAATGAAAAATGAATCGCGAAGTCTCATAAATAAGGGGCTGAGTTTCTCATTTACATATTTCTGTGGTTCTTGGAACAGGGGTGGCCAGGGCCCTGCCAACCATGTCCTAAGCCTTCCCCTCCTGCACCTTGGCTCCCGCTGGCAGCTGCCTGCGCTCCCTGGAACGGGAGAGCTCGGACCAGCTCCGCGTCGCTGAGGTCACTCTGCCTCCTGCCAACATCCCGTGCAGCTGCTGGCACCAGTGGGGCAGGGAAAGCTTGGAGCCTCAGAGAAATCCCGCCCCCAGGCAGGTTTTTGGGATGCAAAGAGGGGTTTGCATAGAGCTGGAGGGGGAAAACCCCATGGCGTGGTCCCAGCTTGGCTCTGGTGACAGGGCCAGGGTGATGGGACCTGGTGAATGGAGAAGGGGTGGCTGGAGAAACATGAGGGATGGACCTGGGAGAGCAGAGGGCAGGGACTGCAAGGGAGGAGGAGATCGCAGAAGGGGAACAGGCAGCAGGTGGATGGGCACGGGCTGGTGTGGCCCTGCCTTAACACTGCAAACACAGGGTCGTCCTGTGCTCCCTCCTTGGGCACAGGCCAGTGCTCTGCCCTTGCTTGCCATAGCCCGGCTGCACTGCAGCTCCATCTCCTCTCCTCTCCTTGGCCCTCTCCCCTTGCTCCATGGCCACCTGGCAGTTTGCCTTGTCCATTTTCTCCCTGTCCCTGTGGGAACTCTGCACCCCGAAGGTCAAATGTGGCCCCACATCCAAGCGCCTCCTCTGAGCTGCAGCACCTGGCACAGGCAGGTTGGAGAGAGGAGCAGAAACTCTGGGCATCCCCTGCAGATTGCCCCAAAATGTTTGTAGCGAGGTGTGCTGGGGTTTCTGTCTGGGGCAGGTGTTTTCCTCACAGTTCCTCCAAAGAGGCCTCCGAAGGGCTCCAGTGGGTGCAGGGCAGCAAGGAGCCCCTCTGGGTGCACCAGGAGACCATCCCAGGGTGCTCTCCTGGACTGGGAGGGGCATCTCCCCTTTGGAATGCTGCTGACCTCGGGCTGTGGACTCCAGCAGCCTGACCTTCTCCTGGTGCACTCCTGGGTTTGGATATGGGGCTTGGCAGCTGGACATGCACTACAGGCACCAGAAATGGCCATAGCTGTCCATGCCCAAACTCCAGGCCAGGGCTGGACTTTCAGGTGGGCCATTTCCTCCTGGTACTGCAGGGGAAGTCCAGTTGGTGTCATCCAAGGGTTAATGGCAATAAACATGCTGCTAAAGGGATCTTCTGGTTTCAATTTAATTTAGCATTTGCGTGTGGATTACACTCAAGGATGTTCATACTCACTTAATAACCTCCCCACTCAGGCACTGCAGAGATGAGTGGTGCCAGAGCCCAGGGAGGGAGGGCAGTGTTTAACACTTGTCTCCCTGAAAGGTGACCTCACTTTCCCAGGCCTCAGGAGCAAAGAGAGATGGACACCTGGCTGTGAAGCCATAGTGATGTCCAAGGACGAGACAAGAGCTCAGCAGAGCCCCCCATGCTTGGGAGAGATGTGTCCATGAGCTCTCCATCAAGCTCTTCCAAGAGTGGATCAAGAGCAAGGGACATGGGGTGGCCAGAGTCTCCCTGTCCTCCTGAACATTCCATCCATGGTAGGATGCCTCAAGCCCTAGCAATGCCATGTGAGTCATGGATTATGCACCCCAATCCATGGGGAGCAGAACAAGTGCACCCTGCTAAATCCAGGGAAGGCCAACACCAACACTGCTTTTGCCATTCACCTGGCCCAGGCACACAGAGCCCGTGGCTCTGTCTTGGTTTCCACCTGCTCCTCTCCCTTGTGGGGATTCAGTCATGCAGAAAAATGGGTTTGGAGTAGGAGCGTGTCCTGCAAAGTTGTCTAAACATAGCCCAAGGGAAGAGGAATGCAGGGCAAGGCCTGGGCATAGCAAAAATAGCTCAGGGCCTGCCGCTCACAGCTCAGCATCCTTTGGGACAGGCAGGTCCCAGGCATCTGGGCAGGCAGAAGCAGCCAGGGACTGTGCCGGGCTGGCAGGGACAGAGCGTACAGTTCTCACCAAGCCTCCTCAGCTGTGCTGGGGCTTGGGACACCAGCGGCCCTGGAGATCCTGAAACTGTGTCAGAGGGGCTGTAAGAACACCAGGAATGTGCTGGGGCGCTGCTTGTTCCCTGACCCTGTCCGTGGAGGAGAGCAGGGCTGAGGGCCCCCTGTCCGGAGCCTCCCCAGCAGACTGGGGAACGGACTGGGGATGTTCTTCCAGATGCTGGTGGTGATCCTGGTGCTACAGGAAAGGGAAGTCACAGTGCCACAGGTGTGCAGGAGAGAGAGCTGCTGGGAGCCCCACACAGGACCAGGAGGATTTGGCTCCATCAGAAGAGAGTGTCCTGGCCTTCCTGAAGTGTCCCAGGGTACAGCTCCTCCCCTCCGTCCATCTTACAATGGGCCATGGACCCGTTCTGAGCCATGGACACAGTCCAATGGACACAATCCAGGGGTGACTGGCTCCAGGTGTCCCGGCTCAAGCAGGGGGCTGGAGATGACCTGGCCAACCTCAGCCAGTCTGTGATTCAGTGACTTTCCCTCTCTCCAGCCACTGAACATCATCTTCTCAGAGCCATCTCGCTTCTCCAATCCCACGTTCCTGGAGCACTGACCAGCAGGATGTTCCTGTCTCCCCATCCTTCTGTGCTTGGTCAGAGGACACAGAGGCCCTGTGGCCAGTGGTGGACCCTCCCCAAGGTCTGTTCAGCTGGGCTGGCACACACATTTCCTTGGGGAGCATCTGGAGGGATTTTCCCCTCAGTTTAGACCCTTGTGCAGATGGTCAGCAGGTCCCCATTCCCAGTGACCTCCTCAGGCTGCACAGTCCCACAATGATGGTGACCCTCCACAACCCTGAACTCCTGGAAACAGCCCAGTGGGTTTGCAGGATGCTGCAGGCTCTGGATCTGCAGTTCCATAACTCTCTGCTCACCCGATTTGCTCCGTGGCTCCATGCCCAGGGCTGCACTCCATCTCAATATTCAAATGTGGGGTTGATGGCAGCCTGGATGTGCCTCGTGCCAGAAGGGACCTGATCAGATTAGGTGGTCCTCAGCAGAGCAGACAGGGTCCTCACCTCCCCGTCTGAGACTCTTTAAAGAAAGCAGAAAGGAGGAAAAGGGAGTTTTTAACATGAAACATCTGGCGAGTTGTTCTGCTCTGCACACCAGGATGGGAGGGAAACATGTCCTCCAGGCAGAAGTGAGGGAAGAGGAGCTCTCTGGATATTTACAGGGATGGGCACGAGTGCAGCTGGACCAGCTGTCCCTGTGTGCTCACATGTACCCATTGGCCCCAGGGATGTGCCCAAAGTCCTGCACCCTGCGTGCTCGGGGAGGGAACAGGGGCTGCGCTGTCCACAGCCACCTGGAAAAGCCTGAAGCCATCTGAAGGCCAAACCAGGGACAGACCTGCTGGCCACTGCCGCCAGCTGGCAGCAGGCAAGGTCCCCAGTTTCCTTTGGGAGACGGAAACTCAGCACCCGGAGTGAGAGGGAGCCCGGAGAGTTAAGCAGGGACAGGCTGTAGGAGACTGTTCGAGAACAAAGCGTGCCTGAGAGAGAGCTGTGAAATACTTGGGAGTCTCTCAAGGAAGCTGGCAGCAGAGCAAGTTCAGATGGACTCAAACATCGTTCCCACCTGGGCTGAGAGCGGGCCAGGGAGCGCGGCAGGCGGGGCTCGGAGCCCGCGGTGACCCAGACTAACGCTCCCTTTTATCGCCCGGCTTTAAACACGCTTTTATGATGTGCGAGAAGGGGCAGATGGTTCTCTAATTAACTCGAGAGTGCTGAGTTGTGAAGTGCTGCGAGGAAAAGCAGCTCCAGCAGGGATGGCAGGGCAGTCAGCAGATCAGCCCGTGCCTCTGCCCGGGGGCAGCTGCTCCTGCTCCGGGCACCGCCTGCCCCGCACCCCTGCTCCGAGGGGCCCGGCCGGCCCTTCCCTGGGACAATGCTCAGCCTCACAAATGACACCTGCAAACGTCTGTCTCGTGAAAGTGATGCTGATGCAGAGGATGTTCTCATGCAGCATCCCCAGGGGAGCTCATATTGTCACTGCTTCTTCTTCAGTCTCATCTTCCTCTTTGTGTGCTTGGCTGCTTTTCGCATCCTCCTGGAATAAGACATGACAGCAGTGGCCCTGCACCCAGTGGGTGTCCCATCCATCTGCACCTGTGGAGACCTTCCTGCAGCCACCACACAACTCTCCATCCTCTCACCTGATCAGGCTGGAGCTCCCCAGATCCAACACTGGAGCACCTCTGGGACTGGGAAACACCTTTCCTAAGCAATTCCAATGGACCTAAAGCCTGATGCTTATCAGTTTTACCTAAACCCAGTATGTCTGTGATTTCTATCCCTGAAACCAAAACTAATTTCCTAATAATTTGGATTCAAAGTGAAAAAAGCCTGTTTCAGCCTGAAATGCAATGGCTGGGTTTGCTTTATGTGTTTACCCCTGAAATACAATCCAGTTCCATGCTGGAACAAAAATATCACTCAGATTTTCCTTTGAAATGGTGAAATATTTAATCAATGTTCTATTTGTCTGCAGCCTCTTCAGCAAGCAGCTCACCTGGCCCGAGGCAACAATCTGCAGTCAAAGATTAATTGAATTAATTAAATTGAAATATTATCCATGTGCTAGTTACAAATGACGTCTTAACTGGCAGAGTTGAGCCAAAGCATCACCGTGGGCAATGGGATCTGGGTGGCAGTGCAGAGGTGAACATGAAAGCTTTCAAACCTTCCATCCGTGCCCATCCCTGAGGCAGTTTTTGGCACCTGGCTAATGCCAGGGCACTCACGTCATGGGGAGCAGCAGCTTCAAACACTGGCAGGCAGGAGCATGAGGCAGGAGGAATCGCCCCTGTTCAGCCTCTGGTCCTGGGAATAAAAGAGAGGACCAGGAATAAGGGATGGAGGGATGGAGATGGCATCGCTTGAGACAACAGGTGAAACTCGGCAGCTGGGAGGAGAATTTAGCGATGGTTGTGCAAGAGGGACAATTTGGAGGGAAGGGGTTGTTTGTGTCTGCCAGTGCAGGAGCTCTGACAATAGGGAAAAGCCTCAAATCCCAGGGGCTGCTGATGCACGCTGGCAAGGAACGGAACCAGAAACACCCCAAAACCTGGTGGAGGAGACAAGTGGCGTGTCTGGCAGCAGGACCCACAGCAGCAATTCACAAATTGTTGGGGAAGATGAAACAGGAAAGCCTTATAAATATGATTGCCTGGCAAAAGATTTTGAGAATATACAAACTATAAGTGACATTGAAATGAAAGCAAGCTTTGAGATACCTCAGTTACTGAACAACTGGAAAACAATGGTGTGGCCAGCTGAAGGTGATCGATCCCCTTTTGATGAAACAACACCCTCTGCCTGCAGACAGGCCCAAGGGGCAGAGCAGACCCTACAGCTTGGCAGAAGGGCCCAAAGAGGAGTTTTTAGGGTTTAAAATGTAACACAGTGTGGTAATGTAATGATTCTTATAGGCTGTATGTAAATGCTGTAGGATTGTATCTTGTACTAGATTGGTTAGTGAGAATGGGAATATTCAACACAGAAGAAGATTTATGGTATTGTAACAGGAACCTCGCTCTCTTACCTCTTTTACTCTCTTACGCTTTTGCTCTCTTACCCTTTTACTCTCTCACCCTCTCATCCTCTCTGCCCCTCTCTTCTCTCAGCCTGCTCTGAGCTGTGGCTGGCAGCTCCCAGCAGGGCCCTGCACCCAGGCCCTTTGCAATAAACCCCAAGTTCCTGACCTGGCTGCAGAGATCTCTGCTCACTGTCCATCCCGACCGTTCTACCCTCCGACGCTCCTACACCAAATTCCCACTGCCCTTCCATGAGGCTTCTCCCTGGCACTGCCCAGCACCGACCCTCCATCAGCCCCTTCCCCAGGCTGCCGGCTGCGCTCCTGTCCTCAGCTGACTCTTCCTGGCCGGCCCTCCGGAGGAAGCGGCGTGC
>NW_005054381.1:2692828-2699953 GCF_000277835.1 Geospiza fortis | reverse complement strand
AAGTCACGGCTTCCCCTGGGGAGCTGAGACCCGCAGTGGAGCTGGGTAGAGAGAGAGAAGGAGTTCAGTGAAACAGCCCCAAAAAGGCTGCCCATCGCCCCACACCAAGGGACTTCTCTCCTCCTGCAGTGTTTCTCCCCTCAAGCTCCAGGAGGATGTAGCAACAAGAGGCTCTCGACCATCCCTTACACACCCCTGGGAGAGAGACAAGGGCAGCTCCTCGCGATCCCGGCCGGCTGTGCCAGGCATCCATGTAGGGGGTGCAGGCTGGTGGTGACCTGGCTCCCCTTCCCACCCCATCCCTCAAGGGTAGCACAGGTTGGAACGTGTCGGGGAGGATGTTCCCAGCACAGGCTGAAGAGCGGGACGGTGCTGGCCAGCGCCCCACAGCGAGGGGACAGGAGCCAGGGCTGGGCAGAGCCCGTCCGAGGGAGGATCTGCTGCTGCTCCTGCTGCTGCTGCCCAGAGAGGAAGCCTGAAGAACAGCACTGACTCGAGAAGAATGGCCCGGAGATGGCCAGGAATGCACTGGCAGAGTCCTGCAGGGATGCAGCTCTGGAGGAGCACCAGGAGCTGTGAGGGAATCCTGGCTGGTGCTGGGATGAATACAGGAACCTCCCTACCACCTCTGCTCCGCCACAGCTGCCATTCCTGATGTCAGCCCAGGCATGGACTTTCGGGCCACCGTCACCTCTGCTTGGTGTCACCAGCCCTTGCTCAGCCCCCGACCCCTCTGCTGTCTCTGGCACAAGGTCTCAGCTCTTCTCGTTCCCTCTTTTGCCAGCTCTGAGAACTGGTCCCTTCCATCCTACAGGATGCTTGACCTCTCCTCCTCACTCTCCCATCTTGGAGATCCATATCCCTTCCTTGGTGACCACCCATCCCTTTCTGATCCCTCCTTTTCCCTCAGTTTTGACACCTGTCCCCCTCCTTGGCTACTAATTCTCTCCTGTATCCATGACCCCATTGCTGCCCCATGTGGCTCCAAATCGTGTTCCAGCTCTCCCTGCCTCAGTCCAGCCACCTTCCCACCCCACTCCCTGCTCCCCTCTGCCCTCTCCTCCTCTCCCCACCCCCGGGCTGCTGTGGACACCCCCTGGCCTGGCAATGCCCAGACCCACAACCTCCTGCACCACTTCCCCAGGTTCCTCTCTGCGTTATTTCATTACAGCCATTAAATCCACAGTCACATTTCCAGCTGCCAGGACAGAGCTAGACCAGCTGTGGTCAGGGACCCTCCCCAGCAGCGGGTACTTTTCCAAGGGGGAAAATAATGGGAAAACTGCAGGTCCCTGGGCAGCCCTGGGAGGGTGGCAGAGGGACTTGGCGCCAGCCTGCACCGATGTACCCAGCTGCAGCCCTGGGCAAAGCACCTTCTTAGCTTTTGGCAGAGTTTCTGACATTTCCCAGCAAAGAGACAACCACATTCCAGATCTCAGGATTGCAGGGCTTTTAATCACACACGTGGTGCCTCTTTGGGAGTCAGACAAGGAGGCTGAAGGTGGCTGCTCAGCCAGATCCCCACCTTGACAAGTGTCTTGGCACAGAGAACTCATCTCAAGGTCAGCCCATGGCTGAGCTGGTCCCTTCCAGCCTCCAGGTCAGCTGAAAGCAGGACAGAACATTGTCCTCCAACCTGTGTGGGGAGTTACAGCTCCCCACAAGGGACTTTTGGGGAAAGAACATCCTCTGTGCATCCACAGCGTTTTTGCCATCAGCAAATGCATCACTCTCCTCTCAGGTTTTCTAATCCCCATCTCCCAGAGCCCTGTGCCTGAGGGAGGCTCATATTTCACATTGTTGAAAGGCAGACTCTGAGCCCTTCTGGATGCACAGAAAAGCCAGAGGCATAAACCTTATGGCTTAAAAAGCAGAACGCAAAAAAACGTACCCAGTATGTGCTTTTCTTTTTTTTAATAATTCTTAATTTGAAGCTCTGCTCTCGATTTTTGGTCTCTGAGTCATGGTTGGAATTATCAGGGCTCTGGGAGCCATTGAGTGGCATTTGCAGGGTGCACTGGGAGGGGAGGGAGGCAGCCCAGCCCTGCCTGCTCTGTGTTTCCCCTCAGCACCACAAGGATCTGGCTGTGAGATAATAGAGCTCCACCGCCTTTTCCTCAGGGCCTCTCTGTGCTGCAGACACAAACTGGAGCACAGGCAGTGTCTAAAGTTCATGTTCTGGCTGAGTGTAACCAGTTACATCTCTGTGCTCCATTGCCCACCATTTGCTTCAGTTTTCCCCTTCTGGGTTGAGATTTTCCAGCCCTGCTCCCCGCACAAAGGAGGTCTGAGAGTCTCTTTGAACACACTTTGGCCATGGCAGAGCGCACAGGCAGTGGAAAGCAGTATCTTCATGATAAACATACCCTTCTTTTTTTCCTTTCTTTTAAGAATGCAGAACAATCTTCCAATTTTTAAGCGGATCTGCTGCTGAAACTGCTGGGGGTCAGAGCTGACATCTGGCAGGGAATCGGCGCTGACCGTTCCAGCAAACCCCGAGTCCCCCTTGCTGAAAGCTACAGCCACTCAGGCACAGCACGTTTTGCAGTGATGGTACCTTTTAATCAACCCTTGGAAAGCCCCAGACAGTGGGAGCAGGATGAAAACAATCACTTGCAAGCTCCAAGGGCAGGCCAGAGCTGGGGATGGAGGCAGGCAGAGGTTTCACACCCAGGCGGGGAGCGGCGGCCTGGAGTTACCTATGGGCAGCAGATGTTCAGCTGTCCTTGAGAAGGACAATGTGAATGAGATGGAAGGAGCCAGGACCACTAAATCCCTCCTTGGCCAGCATCAGATCAGAGCTGTTCAACGATCCATCACTGAAGGCTTCCCAGAACTGCAGAAATACCAGAGAGAATTCGATATAAACCATGGAAGGATTTAGGCTGGAAGGGATGCCTGGAGGTCCCCAGCCCAGCCCTGGAGCAAGTGAGCACTCCAAAGCCAGGTCAGGCTGCTCAGGGCCGTGTCCAGGCACGTTTTGAATGTGTCCAAGGATGGAGATCCCAAGGATGGCGATCTGCTGTGCCACAGCTGCACCACTTCCAACACAGTCCCAACCTCACGGGCCTCATCCACAGCTCTTCCCAGCACATGCAGAGCTGGTTATCCACCAGGGAAGGGCAGAGGCAAAGCCTGCAGAGAAGGCACTGCCACAAACATTGCTGGGACCAAGGCAAGGAGAGCTGGAACACAGCTTGCAGCCGAGTGTGGCCTGCAGTGAGGTGGGCATGGATACAGGAGAGAGAGGGCCCAAAGGGGGGCAGAACCAGGCACCAAAACTGGTGGAAAGATGGAAAAGGAGAGTGTCTTGGGGGACAGGAGTGGGATGGGTTACCAGGGAGAAGATATGGACCTGGTCCTGGTGGGTCATACCCAGCAGAAAACAGAAGCCTGGGATGGGGTCTCTGCCAGGGGCTGGGGATGGTGTCTCCCCTTCTCCTCATGAGGAGACTCCAAGAGATCTCAAGCAGCTCTCTGGTGCTGGAAGGGCGATGCTGTTTCTGTTGGTCATGTCAAGGAACAGCATCCCCCCATGGCCCTGGGCTGCTGCTCCAGTCCTGCTCCCTCCAAGCAGCATCCTTGTGTGGGCAAAACCTCTTGCAATGACAACCATGGGAAGGGACTGCCAGGGAAAGACAAGTTCATGGAAAGTGCAGGATGGGCGAGGTAGGGATGGGGTCACAAGAGCCTTCAAACCCAACAGACAATGGGACCTGGAAGGGAGGAGCTGCCTGAAGCCCCCCAGTCCCCAAACAGCCCCTGCAGAGCTGAAAATCCTCCTCCTGCCTTGACAAACAGCCCAGCACCAAGTGTACAGGGACAACTGGGAAAATCAATCCTGCAAGTGTCCAAGGTCAGGCTGGACAGATCTTGGAGCAACCTGGGATAGTGAGGGCAAGGGGATTGGAACCAGGTGATGTTTAAGGTCCTTCCATGCAGGCCATTCCATGTTTCTATGTTTCTATCCTAGGACCCTGCCCATGACACTGGAATATGTCTTGGTGGCTTCCAGCCTCACACTGAGGACAGGATGGCTCCCTGGCTGCCCCACATGGGTGTCCTGGGGGGCTGTGGCATGGGCTGTGCACCGGGTCGAATGTACCCCCAGGGAAGGTGCTGGGGGATGCAGTGGGATGTACAGGGGAGAGAGAGATGGGGACCCACACTCAGAGCGCCCGGAGATCCCCAGTGATTTAACATGAGGAGAGCCATGGGGACAACAGCGGGCTGGTGAAAACACTTCTGATTGGGGGACTTGGCAAAACAAAAATATTTTGCTTGCTGAAAATAAGCCTAGGCAGGTGTCCTGACTGCCAGGTACCACAGAGCCCTGTCCGTGCCTCACAATCCTCCTGCCCTGTGTCCTGAGACAATTTTCTCTGGGATGTCTGACAGAGTTGTGCTTTTCAGACTGTCTCTCTAGTTTGGAGCTTCCTTTCTACAGCATATCCAGGGATGATGATCTGTTGGTCAGCAGTGTGCGGTGGTGAACCAAGGCAGGAAAACCTAGGGATGCTCAGCATGGGAAGAAGCAGATCCTCTGTCCCCTCACCACCTTCACCTTCCTGGCACACACCCCAAACAAGGAGCATTTGCTCACCAGAGACACAGGGGGAATGAGAACTTCAGGCCCTCACGATCGTGGTGAGTTTGGCTGTTCCAAAGCCACGTACCAGCCTCAGCTTCCCTGGGACGGTGAGGAGGCCACTGGATGCTGTGACCTGCCCCTCGCACATACCTTTCCTTTGAGCGCATCCGGCAGCGGAGCCCGGCACACCCCGGCGGTGCCGTTTCCTATGACAACGCCGTCAACAGCGCCAGGAGCGGGCCCGGGCTCCGGGGGCCGGGCAGGTGTGCGGCTCCTTGTAGCTATGGCAAAGGGGTGTTTACTTCTGTGTTTTGCACGTCGGTGTTACCCCCGGGAGAGCTCCCCGCGCGTGTCACAGCAGCGTAAGGCTCTCTGGCATTTCCCCCAGCAGCTATGTCAGCGTTTGGGGGACCTGCGCGTACCCTGCACCTGCCACCGAGCGGCTGCAGGACGCATCCATCCTTCCCGGACCGATGTTGCACCATGCAGCAAACCCTCCCTTGCCCGCTGTGGGCAGCGCTTTCTGCCTTGCCCCTTTCCCATCGCACCGTGCCCGTCCCTGTGCCCTCCCCGCAGCTTTTCCTGACACTTTGCAAGCTCGGGGAACGCTCCCAGCCCATCCCCGCGGGCGGCTCACGGAGCGCTCCGGCCAAATCACAAAGGGTTTGGATCCCGTTCCCCGGCACGAGTGCCAGGGGCGGGGAGATCTTGCCTCACATCTATTCTTTCTAGGTACAAAACACGCATTCAAAAGTCAGAGCCGTTTCACTGGCAAGGGCTGGGAGCTGCTCGGAGCCGGCCAACTGCCCCAGTTCTGGTTCCCAACGAGGCCGCTTTCCCAGCCCTGCTCTCTGCATGTTTTGCAGACGCTCGCATCGAGGATGCATCACTCGGCCAGCCCTGCCCGGGGGGTGCATCCCGAGGGCCACATCACGGCCCCGAGGCTGCTGGAGCCGCCGCAAAGCTGCCGATCCCCGCATCCATCTGCTCCCGCGTCGCTCCTCTGGAGCGGGGAGCTCGTGTTTAACGACCGCGTGTGTTTTCGCTCAAGCATTACATCACCTGGCAACGCCAGCGGGACGGACGGACTGACGGACAATGGACGGACGGGGCCAGCCCGGCTGCGCTGTCCCTGCCGATGCTCGTCCCCTGTCGCGTGCCCCGTGTCCCCAGCCCTTTGCCCTTTGCCCTGTGCAGGTGAATCGAAAATTCACCTCCATGCGGAGCCCACCGAGGCTCCCCCACCCGCCACCTCCTCGGCGTGTCCCAGCGCCGGGTGTGGAGGGCAAAGCGCTCCGTGATTTCCACCTCCCGGAATTCCTGCGGCCGCAGCCATCAGCACTTTCCCTGAAATAAAGTGGGAGCTGAGATAAGCCAGACAGGCAGGCTCCGGAGAGCCGGTCCCGAGCGTGGATTGAGCTCACGCTTCTTGAAGCGGGCGGCCAGGTCGGGCCCTCGCACCTCGGCAGCCGGGGAGGAAGCGGGCGGATTTGCTGATAATTGGCTGCCAATTTCCGCAGCGGTGGAAGGAGCCTGGGGAATGGAGGGAATGATGCCAGGGAGCCCTGCAGGAAGGGGGTGCAGACAGGGCATTTTCGTGCACGTGCTCCCACTCCCAGCACATTGGGGTCGCCAGGAGTCAGGTACTGGGATAAGCAGCATCTCAAACCCTTGGCATGCGGGCAAGGGGCAGTGCTGGACCTGCAGTGGAGAGGGTGATTTTGCATTCCTTGTGCTTCATCCACACAGCAGATTCTCATTCACATCCACACAGGTTCTCTCCTTCTACTCTGGCCCACCTGCAGTGCTCTATCCACCTCTGGGATCTCCAGCATAAGAAGGATGTGGAGCTGCTGGAGGAATTCCAGAGGAGTCCACAGAGATACTCCAAGGGCTGGAGCCCCTCTTCTCTGGAGCCAGGCTGGGGGAGCTGGGGGTGCTCACCTGGAGAAGGCTCCAGGGAGACTCCAGAGCCTGTTCCAGGGCCTAAAGGGGCTTCAGGAGAGCTGGAGAGGGACTGGGGACAAGGGATGGAGGGACAAGATAAAGGGAATGCCTTCATATTGACAGAGGGGAGTGAGAGATTAGATGTTGGGAAGAAATTCTTCTCAGTGAGAGTGCTGAGACCCTGGCACAGGGTGCCCAGAGCAGCTGTGGCTGCCCCTGGAACCCTGGAAGTGTCCAAGGCCAGTTTGGACAGGGCTTGGAGTAACCTGGGATAGTGGAAGGTGACCCTGCCCATGGCAGGGATGTGGAACAGGATGGTCTTGAAGGTCCCTTTCAACCCAAACCATTCCATGATGCTGTGACTGATGCCGCCATTTAACTCACTGCTGCCCCAGCTGGTCCCCAAGCCCTGTGCAGAGACACTGCCCGAGAAGGGGAATGAGGAGTTCAGTGGGGACACGCAGGGCCCGGGCTGGGGCTCGGAGCTGAAGGAGCCCGGAGTCCCTGCAGGGGCTGGAAGTGGCTCAGCTGCCAGACCCCCCCTCGTCCCTGCTCTGGGGGTCGCGGGGGCCGCGTGTCCATCACCA
>NW_005054381.1:2691432-2692074 GCF_000277835.1 Geospiza fortis | reverse complement strand
TCTCCCCCCACGCTCCCTCTCCTTTTCCCCTCCCTCCTCGCCCCCCTCCCCTTCCCCTCGCATCCCTAGAAGCAACAATTAAGCAGCTCTGGGATAAAACACACAGCCCGCGGGAGCACGGGGGCATTGCTTCAAGAGATGGCAAGGCAGGCAGCTGCACCCCTCCTCCCCGGAGTCCTCCTCCTCCTCTCCATCCTCCCGGCTACTCAGCAAGGAGGTAAGGAACGGAAGGCTCCTTCCGTAGCCCGGCCAGCTTCGCTCCGGTCCTGCGGGGACCCTCCGCGGGCACCGGGGCTGCGACACCCCCACCCCCCGGGCAACCCCTCGCCTGCCCCTGCTGCCCCGGCTGCCCAGCCTCGAGCAGGCACAGGCACCCACCTTGCCCGCCTCCCCGAGGGTGGGTGGGCAGGCCGCGGTGCCACCTCTGCCGAGGGCTCTTTGCTCCCCAAACCGACAGGTGGCTTGTGCCATGCCCGGGTGGGACGGGATGTCACCGAGGGTGGTGACACGGGGCAGTCGGTAACGGCACCGCTGCACCACGCACTTGTCAGGGAGAGGCTGCGACGGTGTCCTGGTGAGAGGCTTGGGGACATGAGAGGTTTGGGGACATGAGAGGTTTGGGGGCATGAGAGGCTAGGGAAT
>NW_005054381.1:2682630-2690943 GCF_000277835.1 Geospiza fortis | reverse complement strand
CTGCACAGTGACCAGCCCCTGTCTCTGCTTCAGGCTGGAGGCTGAGCTCCCACCCAGGCAGGGAGAACAGCTGAGCACAGATTCAGAGCCCCCGCTGAAGCGGCCAAACTGGGCAGAGGGCTTTGAGGAGGCGACAGCACCACCAGGGAGGGGACAGTCACCTCTGGAGAGCCGGGTGGTTGTGCCAAGGAGAGTGTGTGATGGGCAGAGCCACTATCGGCCATGGGGTCGGTGCCAGGGCTGTCGTGCGGGGCTTGTTGGACAGAGAGGATTGAGGACTGGAGGAGGAGAGGGGGCAGGACCCTGTGGGCAGTGCCAGAGCTGGATGGGCACCAGGGCAGCCACAGCCACCTGTCACCAAGGGCACAGCCCTCAGCAGCTCCATCTGCCCCTGCCCTGCAGCTCACAGACCCCAGCCTCGGGGTGGCCCTGGCTGTGCAGGCAGTGGGACCCCAGAGCCTGGAGCTGCCTGGGAAGTCGAGCTGCTGTTGGTGCCTAATCCTGCTCAGGGTGCTGGATGGGATGTGCTCAGTCCTGGGCACTCTCCACCTCTGGCAGTGAGAGATGTGGCTGGCTGGTCCAGGCTGGCTTTGTTCTGACCATTCAAGGCATGGCCAGCTGGGACCATCTCTGGAGGAATTTGGACCCCGGGTGAGACCCTGCAGCAGTTCCTGAGCAGCTCGGGACTGTTGGCCCCACTCCGGGCCCCAGCTCAGTCCCCAGGGGTGTTTGCAGCTTTGGGAAGCAGCTCGCAGAAGAGGTGAGCTGACCCTGGAGATGGTCCCAGTGCTGGTGGGACATGGGAGGCTCACCCGTGGAGGACTGAGCAGTGCCTCTGCAGCCTGGTGCCTCATCCCTGCTCCTGGCAAGCCAGCCCTTGGGGACAGAGCTGGCACAGAGGCTTGGTGGCATGGTGAGGGGGGTCCCAGGGTGCTGGGGATGGTCAGGGCTCTGTCCTCCAGCACTGGCTGCCAGTGCAGCTCCAAATCAGCCTGGCAGGAGAGGGAACCCTGAGACATCCCAGGGTTGAGGGATTCATACCCAGGCTGTCACCTCAGAGAAGTGCCAAGGGCCTGAGCTGGCAGCACTCAGGAAACCCCCAGCAGCAGGTCAGGATCAGCCCCTGGGGATCTGCCCCTGAGAGCAGAGCTGTGCTGGCACTGTGGGGATCTGCACACAGGTCACTTCAGGGGGAAGGTGCTATGATTCCCTAAAGGTGCCAAGTGCAGCCTGTCCCAGCATCTGGAGCAGGGCATCCATCCCTCAGTGCTTCCATCCATCCATCAGTGCTTCCATCCATCCCTCAGCACTTCCTGTGTGGAGCACAGGAGATTCCCCAGCAGTGACCCCCCCAAGGAGGGACAAGAGGGGCCCTGGGGAGGTCCCAGCCCTGCAAGCTCTGGGCCCACAGGGAGTAGCTCGGGTGGGAGCAGAGGGGCAGGCACTGGGTGTGGTGGCACCCAGCCTGGGGCTGTGGGGACCCTCTGAGGACAGCCAGGGTCCCCATGGTGGGGCTGGGATGGCATCTCCCCATCCCAGCCGGAGCCTGGCCTGCAGGGCTGCTCTCTCCCCTCCCCTCGCAGCTGGCAGGGTGCAGCTCGCCCGCCGGCGCTCGCAGATGAAAGCTGGAGCTTCAGGGGGGCTGGAGAGGAGCCAGGCCCCGGCAGCAGCCCCCCCGCTCCCCCGAGCTGCTACCAGCGAGCTCGGCCCGGGATGCAGCACAGCTTCAAAGTCGCTTGGAGACTGAATGTTTCCATAACTTTCTCCCAAGAAAAAGAAAACAGCGGAATGAGGGAAGAGGGGAAATGTCGGTGGTTTTGCACTGAGGCTCCTCCGGGTGCCCATGGGCAGAGAGCGGTGAGGTATGAGGATGTGCTGTGCTGGATTCTCTGTCCTGGCCTCGGTCTCAAAACCTATGGAATAAAGAAATCCTCTGCATTTCTGGCTTGTGAGGGGAGCTGCAAGCATTGGTGCAGATAGGAACGGTGCAGCCGATCCAAACGGGATCGGAAGCAGCTCTGGCAGGGGAACAGCGTGGATATCCACACCTGTGGATGGAGCTGGGGGGGAAACGTCCCACTCTCATAAACAAGGAGACTCCACACCAGATCCTGAGCACCTCCATGGCTCACACCCTGACACAGCTGGGGCTGCACGAGTGGCTGCGAATTCTCTGGCCCCTGGACTGAGAAGTTGTCCCTGGGGTGGGATGCAGGCTCACAGCCAGCCCAGCCCTGGAGACAGGCTGGGAGCCCAGGAAATTCCCCTTCCCAGGGTCCTGGCAGGCTCAGAGCAGAGGCAGCACAGAGCTCCTTCAGCGCTGGGAAGCTGCTGAGTCAGTCTCCCCTTCCCTGTTGTGCCAAGGGAATGAGTGGAGAGGACAAATGGGAGCACACAGACCCCAGACTGGGCTGGGGGCTGCTGGCCCCGAGGCTGGGCAAGGACAGAGATGGCCAGAGAGTGATGGCCAGAGCCCAGTGTGGTCATGGTGTCACCAGTGTGTGGGCTGTCACCAACACCTGTGCTCAGTGGTGCTGCCAGGGGGAGGGACTGGAGATGCTGGGGGGATCTGGAGAGACCCCCCTGCCAGTGCCTGCACCAGGGAACAGCCCCAGGCTGGGCTCTGGGGCAGCAGCTTGTGAAGGAGCATCCCGGGCTGTGCAGGTCCGGCCGTGCCTGGCAGCAGAGCTGCTCAGGAAGAGCTCCTGAGGGAAAGGTTTGTCCCCCCAAAGCCACCACCCAGCCACCCATCCCACTGCCTCCAGGCCATCCCATCTCCTGCCAGGCCTTGCTGACCTCCTGATGTGGGCAGGAGCAGCAGACAGAGCAGCACAGCCTCTGCAACCCTCCCAGATGTGTCCAGGCACGGAGCCCTCTCTCTGGGATGGTGCCTGGGGAGGGAGCTGTACCAGCATCACCACAGTGGGACCCTCCTGGCAGGACCCTCAGTGCCCCAGCAGGGTGGTGATGATGATAAAGGGATGAGTTTGGCAGCTGTGGCTGTAGGCAGGTGACACCTGGACATTTCTCTGGTCCCCACACTGCAGGGATGCTGCGAGAAATCCTTGTCCCAGCTTCCTTGGGAGTCTCCAGCGCTGGCACAGGGTGACAGAGGGGTGGGGAAGGTCCGTCCGGGTCACCCCAGCACCAGGGGCCTTGCCTGGTTTTGGGGGGCTGAGGCTGGGCAGGGTGATGGGGGCTGAGCAGCCCCTCCCGGGTGGGGGCAGTCGCTGGCCGTGCCCGGCTCTGGCTCCCAGCGGCAGCGGGGCTGGGAGGGAGAGCTGGCGCTGAGCGGACGCTTGGAGTTTGTTGGGAAACAAGGCAGGAGCTGGAGTCGTGTTTTTGCAGGCTGGGGGGACGGTGTGGGCGGGGAATGTGCCGGGAAAAGGAGCCGTTCTGCCCCCCTGGCCGGGAAAAGGAGCCGTTCTGTCCCCCTGGCCGGGCCGGGCCGAGCCAGAGGGCTGAGCGCATCCCTGTCCCCTCCTGTCCAGGGACACTGGCGGGACTTCGGGAGGGGATATGGGGGGGAGCAGGCCTGGGGCTCTGTGATGGGTCCTGGCACGGCTCCTCCCCTGCTTGCTGCATCCCCAGGGATGTGCTGTCCCTGATCTCCTGGGCGCTGCCCGACAGCCCTGTCACACACGGGGGTGTCCTGACACCCTGGTGCGTCCAGGAGGGGGGGCTGGGCATCTCTGCAGGTGCCCAGGGTGGAAAGGACCCGTGAGCAGGGCCCAGGGGACACTCTCCTCCCTGCCACGGGTGGGGCACAGTGTGGGGGACGCCCCAGGGTTCGCCCCATCTGCCATGGAGATGTGCAGCACAATGTGCTGTGGTGTCCCAGCCCTGCCAGCTGCCTGTCCCCCCAGGTGCTGGCACTGCCCTGCCCAGCCCCTGGGCACTGCCCAGCCCCTGGTGGTGCTGCCAGGGCTGCCCCCACCTCCCGGGCCGCGCGGGCCCCGGGGCGGGCTGCAGCTCCCCACAGGCACTGTGGCCACAGCAGCCCCCCCACATCCTCCTGGCAGCCCCCCTGCCCTGCTCTGTCCTGCAAACCCCAGCACAGCCCCTGTCCCGCTGCCTGAAGGGGAGCTGCCCTGTGCACTGCAGCCCCCTCGTGTCCCCAACCCTTCCCTGTGCACTGCAGCCCCCTCGTGTCCCCAACCCACCTGCAAGTCCCCAGCCCACCCATGGCCCTGCTGGAGCTGGGGGCCAGCCCGGGGGGCAGCCTGGTGGCATTGGTGGCCTGCAGCAGACCTGTTGCACTGCCAGGGAACAAAACAGCCAAAAAACCCTCTTGTGGCTTCTGAGCATGAGCTGAGATGACCTGGGAAGTGCTGGGACCTGGCTGGTGACCTTAGTGTCACACACACAGGCAAAGGGACACAGGGGGGTCCCATGGGTCTCAGCAGTGTCCCCCCAGCCTGTCACCCCAGTGCCACTGGCCTGAGCTGGCTCTTCCCACTGGCACCTCGGCAGGCAGGACACACCCAAGGATCCCTGGGGCAGCCCCAGAGGATGCTCCAGTGTGGCTGGGCCCATCAGGGGCTGTGGGGATGGACTGGGACAGCCCCAGGTCCCCAGCCGTGCCCAGAGCCATCCCCCAGAGCCACCCCAGGCTGCAGGGGATGGACACAGCCCTGGCTGCGGGATGGGGCAGGAGCTGGGGAGCAGAGCTGGACAGCACCAGCCCCGTGTCCCTCCTTCCCATGCAGGCCAGCTCCTGCTGACACCTGGGTCCCCACGGGGGCACCTCCAAGCCCTGCCACCACTGCCACACTGCCACAAGGCGAGGCAGGGACCTGCCTTCGAGCTCCACATCCCAACTCCTCTGCAGGGAGCAGCAGGGGAACCAGGAGGAGCCCCCTGCCTCCCTGCCTGGGCCTCTGGGGGCATTTCAACAAGGGTCTCTTCCCTTGCAGGGGTTCCTGGTGCTATCCCGGGAGGGGGAGTCCCAGGAGGAGGCTTTTTCCCAGGTAAGGGGGCCCAGGCACCACTGGGAGGGGGCATCTGCAAGGATGGTCAGGGTCCTGGGGGGTCCTTGAATGCCTTTGAGACACCTTGGAAGGCTGGGGACCTGCCAGCCAGGATCAGGCGACATGGGGACACCTTGTCTGGCTGCTCACCATAGACTCAGCACCAGCCCCACGGTGTGGGGACATGAGTGGGTGGCAGTGCCAGGCTTGCCCAGGGCTGGCACCTGCACCCTGCCCAGGAGCTCACAGCCTGTCCCCAGACCTTCAGCCAAAATCCTGGGACGTGGCAGGGGGGATGGCCCACCCCTGACACCCGTGTGACCCCCCCACCTCCCCAGGGACCCTCGGGGGCCCGGCTGGGTGCTGGGGGCTCCCAGGGCACTGCTCAGACTCTGCCCTTGCTCACAGGTGCTGGAGTTGGAGGTTTGGGAGCAGGTGAGTGCTGCCCCCCCTGACAGGCTGTGCGGGGCTGGGCAGAGGGGCAGGATGCCCAGGAGATGGGCAGGGGTCTGCCCTGTCCCCCGTGTGCCCTGCCTGGGCACGCTCAGCGGGAGGATGGCTCTGACCCCTCTCCCTGCCCTCGCTCTCCCCTAGGACTCGGGGCTGCAGGGAAACCTCCCAAACCAGGTAAGAAGCCTTTCCCTGGCTCTCACCACCTCGAGGCCAGAGGCTGGGACATTTCCCACCCACTGCTGCCCTCACACTGCTTCCCCACGGCCAAGGCACACCCAGCCCTGCCCTGCCCTGCCGCACTAATCCTGCCACAGCCTCCAGGAGCCTCCTCCCACACCCTGCTTCAGCACTGCCCTCTGCCCCCAGCCCCCCAGCCCCCCCTCTGGGGGTGCTTGCTGCCTGTAAAGCTGTTCCAGAGCTGTGGGAGGAGATGCAAAGCAGGAGCTAGTGTCCTGGTGGGAAGCTGGCAATGCCTCCACCTGCCTGCCATCGGGGCCAAGCAGCTTTTGCAGAGGCTCCTGCAGCCCACGCTGGGCTTTGTCTGGCTTAGGAATGCTGGGGAGAGGGGACATCACCAGGAGAGAGCTACACACAGGCTACACACTCACCCCAGCAATGCCCAGTGAAGCACAAAGAGCTGACAGCAGCACAAGGAGTGAGAGGGAACGGGGCAAGGCAGCACCTGGCCATGACTGAAACATCAGCTGCCTGGGCCAGAAGGGGAAATTGGGGCAGGTGCTCTCAGAAAGTGGCCCTAAAGTCACAGAATCATGGAATGGATTAGGAGGGACCCTAAAGCTCACCCTGTTCCACCCCTGCCATGGCAGGGACACCTCCCACTGTCCCAGGTGCTCCCAGCCCTGTCCAGCCTGGCCTTGGGCACTGCCAGGGATCCAGGGGCAGCCCCAGCTGCCCTGGGCACCCTGTGCCAGGGCCTGCCCACCTCCAGAGCAGAGCATTTCCTCCTAACATTGAATCTAAATGTCTCCTCTTTTAGTTCAAACCACTCCCCCTTGTCCTGGCACTCCCTGCCCGGTGCCTTGATCCCCATGGAGAGATTGATGCTGCTTCAGGCAGACCCTGGGGTCCCCTCGTGCCCTCCCCGGGGGTCCCCGCTGTGCCCAGGGCAGGGGCACCCCACAGCCTGGCCCCCCAGGTGTGCCCAGCTGCGCCGTGGGAGCTGCAGCCCGAGGCAGGGGCTGACAGCCTCCGTTTGCTCAGATTTCAGCTCGTGGAAAGAAAAACAAGGCCCTTTATTTCGGTGTAATTAAAACCAAACGCGGGGCGGCTGCGAGGCCCAGCCGAGGCCCAGCCGAGCGGTGTCCGCGCCCGGAGCCAGCGGCTCCGGAATTTGCGCCTGGAGGGAGCGAGGGCTGATGAGCCCCAGATGTTGGAAGGCAGCGCTGGCCGGAGACCCAGGGACTCATTCCTCAGCCATAAACATTTTGGTTCTGTCCCCTTGTGGCCTGGCAGGATGGGGGGTGGGTGAGGCAGAGGGACGGGATGGAGGACCCGAGTGCTGGCGAGGGCATTTGTCACCCATCCCTGTGCCCGTCCCTGGGCTGTTCTCCCGTCCCCACGGTGCCACAGGGACTCCTCTGTCCCTCTGGGCCTGGCCACCCCCCACCTCACCCCGCTTCTCTTCCTAGGGGTCGGAGGACTTGGGGGACTCGGCCCCCTTGGCCTGCAGCCAGGTGAGCACTGACTACTGTCCCACCATTGCTCCGGGCCATCCCCGGGGCAATGTCCCCAGAGACCCACCTCGGGGACAGCACATCCTTTGTCCCCATCTCCACAGCTCTCCCGAGCGTGCTGGGCGGGTCCCATCTGGGCTGGGTGCCCTTCCCAGACCTGAGGGACCACAGGCACCCAGCAGGCAGCCCTGAGGGCCCCCAGCATGATGGCATCAACCACAGTGGGGTGACCCTGCAGGAGAGGAGGCACCTGGGGTCCCTGCAGGGCCAGCAGCAGAGGGACAGTGCCTGCAGGGGGTCAGCCAGGGCCTGCAGGGGTGTCAGCACCCACTGCAGGGGTGTCAGGTGTCTGTGCCAGGTGGGATGTGGATGGGAGTGCAAATATGGGGGATGCAGGACAGGGCAGTGCCTGCTAACGCCACCTCGCCCAGCCTAACGCCAGCCCTGGCACTGCCACGCAGCCCCCAGAGCTCACCAGCCCCTGTGCCCACCGCGGGGGCAGGACACCCTCTGGGCAGCTGGTGTTTGGGGGTGCTGATGCTGGCTGTTCTCCCCACAGGTGCTGCGGGTCTGTTCCCTGGAGCCTTCCCCGGGGCGGCGTTCCCGGGAGCCGCCTCGGCCGCGGCGCTCAAGGCTGCAGCCAAAGCTGGTGAGTGCTGGGGGGGTCTGGGCAGGGCGGGCCCGGGGCTCGGGCAGCCCCCAGGGGGTGTCCCCTGGGCATCTGGGCCAGGACAGATTTCCCTGGAGCCGGGGCTGCGGGCAGGAGCTGAGGCTCTCACTGGGCTCCCCAGTGACTCCGAGGGTCCCAGGCATGGGAATCGGCCAAACCTGAGCCCCCGGGAGCACAGACCACACGACTGCCTGGTCCCTGTGCCCAGTATGGGGGACCCAGCCCTGGGACTGCCTCAGGGTGTCCTCCCCTTCACCCTCCAAGGGCCATCCTGAGCTTGTCCCCTCTGGCACCGTTCCAGCCAGCCGCAGGTACACCCCTCTTCCCAATGCCCCCAGGTGCTGGCATTGGAGGCGTGGGTGGAATTGGTGGTCCTGGTGGCCTCGGGGTCTCCACAGGTAGGAAATACCCCTCGCTCCCAGCAGAGCCGTGACTGGGGCAGAGCTGTCCCCGGGGTGGGCAGGAGCTGGGCCGGGGCTCAGGGCTCTCTGCTGCCCGCAGGTGCCGTGGTACCGGGCGCGGTGCA
>NW_005054381.1:2677536-2682523 GCF_000277835.1 Geospiza fortis | reverse complement strand
TCTGAGGGTGTCCCCGCCCTGCCAGCAGCCCTGTGGGGAGAGCACCCTGCCCTGCTGCCTGCCTGCGTCCTGCTGCTCCTCACAGCTTCCAAAGCCCTTGGCTGAGGCTACAGTGACATTTCCACCGTGCCAAAGGCATGGGGGGACCCGGCAGCTCCATCCCGTGCCAAGCGTGGCTGGGGCAGGCAGCACCAGCGCTGGGAGAGGAGCTGGCACAGCCACCAGGGCTGGCCGAGGGAAGGAGGGGGAAGTGGCGGGAGAGAGGAATTCCTCAGTGCAAAGTAATTTGGGGGAGGAAAACTTGTGAAAACAAGATGTTTCGACACTGTCCGAAGCGTGTTGCTGGTCAGGAATGTCTTTTCCATGTCTGAAAATGCTCGAGTTATAATGAAAGACATTTGTAAGAGGGGAAAAAGAACCCCAAACCAAAAGGAAACTCAAAACCCAAAAATCCAACCCAAACGATTCCAAGGCCACAAGACTGTCTGCTTTCCTGGAGGGCTTGAGAGCCCTGTCTGGCCCCAGCCCACCGAGTATCAGCAGGGCAGGGAGCACAGCCTAGGCCTGGCTGGGGCTTTGCTGTCACCAGCGGGACTCCTCTTGAGTGCCGTGTTCCCTGCAGGCTCCCAGTCTGTTCCACAGGCAGCTGCAGGCCTGGAGCAAACCCCTCCTGGCAGCTGGAGGTGCAGGCAGCTGGCACAGGGCAGTGCCAGCAAGACCCCAAGGATGAGGGTGCCATGGTGACAGGGATTTGGAAGCTGGCTGTGGGGGTCTTGGGTACCAGTAACATCCCCAGTGAGGCCCCAGCTCACCCCTCTGCTCTCTGCTCCAGGCGTTCGCTTCCCTGGCGTGGGAGTGCTGCCCGGAGTCCCCACTGGAGCTGGAGTCAAGCCTAAAGCCCCAGGTAGGCCACCTCATCCCCTTGGAACACTGGGGTTGGTTCAGGGCTGGCTCCAGCTCGGCACCTCAGCCCAGCCTTTGGGATCACAGCCCTACAGGGCACTTGGCAGTGAAACCACTTAGGTTGATTTGTGCCTCTAGGAGCAGCCCAGGGCTCACACAGGTGTCTTTGTGTTTCCTTTCAGGAGTTGGAGCCTTTGGAGGAATTCCTGGTGAGTGTCCCATCTCTCTTGCCTGTCCTTCTCTTCCTTCCCAAGCCTCTTCCTCACAGCCATGGTCTCCCCACACCAGAAGATGCCTCAGGGCTTCCCAAGCCACCCCCTCTCCTGTGCCAGGGTGCCCTGGGGCACCCCCCTCCCTCCGGGACTGGTGGCAGCTGTGGCGCGGGCTCCAGGTGAGCGTCTGCTGTTGGTTTGCAGGACTGGGAGGTTTTGGAGGTCAGCAGCCTGGTGTCCCTCTGGGTTATCCCATCAAAGCTCCTAAGCTCCCAGGTAAGCTCCACAGCCAGCAGAGCAGCTTCACTGTGGGTGAAGGATCCCCAGCAGTCAGGAGAAGGAGCTGCCGTTCCCCAGGGCTGAGGCACGGTGCCCGCAGTGCGCCGGAGCTGGCAGTGCCTGTGCTGGCGCTGGGACAGCAGGACAGAGCTCAGGGCTCTGCTGTGCCCTGCCTGTGGCACCCCTGGGCAGCTCCTGGGGCGATGCCTGAGCATTGCCCCCGCTCGTGTGGACAGTGCTGTGCCTCTGTGCCTCCCCACGGCTGTGTAAGGTAGGAACGGTCACGTTCTGGAGACATGCTCTGGGCCAGGCCACCCTGGCATGTCCCTGCCAGCTCCTGCTGGCACAAGGCACAACCCTTGCAGGGACAGTCTGGTTTCTGTGGCTCCTGGGGTTGGGCTTGGCATTCACCTGGGCCAGGTGTCCTGGCTCAAGGAGCTGTAGCTGAGGCCGATCTCTGTCCCCACTGCCCACCTGGACAGGGCTCAGCCCCAGCCCAGGTCAGCCTGGGGGAGCTCAGCTCCCCTTTCCCAGCCCATGCTGCTCTGGGCACCTTCCCCTCCCAGCTCTGGGCCAGGTGCCAGCTCTGCCTGTGCCAGGGAGGGACAGTGGCAGGTTCTGTGCCCTCCAGGGGCCATGCTGCCCCTGACTGCTCACCAGTGCATCCTGAGGAGGAGGGCAGCTCCATCCAGGCAGGGCCCCCATCCCCGTGCATCCAAACAAATTGTTGGAGGCAGGAGAGCCTCGGTGAGAAGAGCCAACCCCAGCCCAGCACATCCCAGCCCAGCTCCAGCCCCAGCAGCTCTGCTGGCTTCCCCCCAGCAGGGCCTGTGGCCACAAGCAGCAGCAGGGATCCTGGCCCACTCCAGTTTCCTGCACTGGAGCAGAGTTATGATCCTTAAGGAACCTTGGCCCTGCTGCCCGTGGGCCCCGGATGGGTTCCAGCCCCAGGATAGGGACCAGGACCATGGCGGTGTCTCCAGACCTTCCTGGGGTGCTGGGGGAGGCCAGTTTGTCACCTCTGAGGGCTCAGGGCTGGCAGTGCAAGGACAGCCTGTGCTGCTGGCTGTGGAGGCTCTTGCCTCGATGCTGTGGGTGGATCTGGGGCTGCCACACGTGGGCTGTCCCCTGCACTGTCCCTGCTGCAGTAGGTCCAGGTTGAGAGGGTAAGAGGGACAATGGGACAAGCAACATTTTCAGTGGAAAATCATCTCTTTAGATGACTTGCTCCTGGGCTGTCCCATTCTGGAGGTGGCCCTGGGGTCACTCACCTCACTGGAGGCTCAGTCTGAAGCTGTGGCTGTGGTCAGGGCCCCATTGATGCCGTAGGGATGGGGACCACTCCCCAATGTCCAGCTGTGCTTGGGTGACATTGGTTTATGCAGAGTCCCAGTGTGGGCAGGGCCTGAGCTTGCTGGCAATGCTGGTGACATTCCCATGGACACAGCCCCAGGGCAGGGGCTGCCTTCCCATCCAGCTGGGGGTGGTAGGGAGCTGGACTTGGACCTAGCAAAACCCTTGGAGACCCAAGGCTTGGACTTCTGGCCCTTGGAGTCACCTCCATGTGTGTCACCCCTTTCCCAGCTTTAGGGTGAGCAAGGTGCTGATAAGGTGCCCCTGGATGGGCGAGGGTGGCCCTCAAGGTGCGGCACACCTGGCACAGCTCACTGTGAGCCTCTGCCTGCCAGCACCGCTGTGCTGATGTGGGACACCATGGGATTGCCTGGCAGGATGGAAGGAAATCTGGTCCCCACATGCTGGCTGCTGGGAGGGGATGGAGTCCCGTGCTCAAGGAGATGCTGTGCCATGAGTAATTCCATCCTGGCTGCAGGCAGCCACATCCCTGCCCATGGCCCCTTGCTGGAGGCACCCCCCACCCTGTGCAGCTCGAGGTGCCCCTACCAGGAATGTGGCAGCCCATGGCCTCGGGCTGCAGCCAGCAGCGATGGGAGCTGGGAACTGCTGTCCCCGTGCCAAGCCCCAGGTCCCTGCTGAGTCAGGGGCATCCCTGCCACTCCCAGTGCTGGGATCCGGCTCTTTCGCAAGGAGACATTTCCCTGGCCACAATGTCCCAGCTCACAATCCCTCCCCATCCCTTCACACCGACCTCCTAACGAGATCACGTTTCAGCCGAGGCTCCCAAGCCCTGATTCCAATTAAAGCCTTTCCTTTGAGCTGGCCGGGGTGCAGCCAGCTGGGTACAGCTCTTGCCGCGGGGCTCCCGCGGGACCCCGCGCTGGAGCGGGGTCATGGGAGGCTCCTGCACAACAGCTTCAGGCGCCACAGCCCTGGGCCTGGCTCAGAGGGGCGGCTCCTTCAGTCACTGCTTCCAAGGTGAGGGAGAACAGCATCTCCTGGCCCAGCTCCAGCACGGGGGTTTGTATCCTGGAGGATTCACTGTCACAAATGGACGGAGCCCTGGGCCGGTGCTGCAGGGCCCTGGCAGAGCGGGACCACACCGTGGGGCAGAGGGGACAGGGCCAGCAGCAGCCAGGTGCTAACCCCCCTTCTCTCCTCTCCTCTCGTCCCCAGGTGGCTATGGACTGCCCTACACTAATGGTAAGCTGCCCCATGGTGAGTGCTTGTGTCCTCACAACCTCATGGTTGCCACTGTGACCTCGTGGCCACTGACCCTTGGGGTGGTGTGAGGGATATCCTGCTCCCAGGGCGAGGTGGTCCACTGGGGACCTCATGCCTTGCCCATGGTGGCTGTGGACCAGCCTGGGAACTCAACTCTCCTGAGCTGTTAATCCATAGGATATGTCCTGAGCCACTCCAGCTTCAGGCAGGGATGTTTGAACTGGGATCTCAGGTGGGGAGGAGCTGGCTTTGGCATCCCCTCGCATGCACTGGTGCCGGGGGCAGGAGATCCAAGGGGGCTGCTCCATCTGTCTCGTTGTCCCTCCCCTGGCTGGTGCCTGACGTGGCTCCACTGCTGTGTTGTGATTGCAGGCCTCAGGCCCGGCGGGATAGGAGCCGGCCTCCTGGCAGGAAAGGCAGGATACCCCACCGGGACAGGTACACTGGACCCCGCAGCCCCAGGGTGGGGAGTGGCACGGGCATGGCAGGGCAACTCGCAGCCTGTCCCCTCGCTGGCCCTGGACAGGTGCTGGGCACTGCCCGGCTGTCTGCGGCCTGCAGGGACAGCCCGGCCGGGAGCAGCACCTCCCACAGGAGAGGGGGATGGATGCTGGCAGGAGTGCCCGGTCCCCAGGGTCCCTGTGGGGTGGGGGAGCTGAGGTGGGAATGGTGCCAGGACCTGGTGACTCAGTGCCCGTGTCCCTCTGCAGGGGTCGGAGCACAGGCAGCAGCAGCGAAGGCAGCAGCAAAACTTGGTGAGTCGCCCTCTGCGGCACAAACACCAGCCATGTCCCCAGGAGGGAACTGCTCCCTGTCCCCACTCCCTCCGTCCCAGCCCCGGGGATGCTGGCTGTGTCCCCGTGTCCCTGCTGACCGCGCTGTTCCCCGCGGCAGGAGCCGGGGTCTTGCCCGGCGTTGGAGGCATCCCAGGAGTTGCGCCCGGTGTCGGCATCGGCGGTGTCCCAGGAGTTGGGGGGGAGACGATGAGAGGGGTCTGCCCTGGGGCTCAGGGG
>NW_005054381.1:2670357-2677478 GCF_000277835.1 Geospiza fortis | reverse complement strand
ATCTGTGCATCAATGCCGGGGGCTGTGTGCCTCCACAGCTGCCCCGGCAGCCCCTATCCCATTCTATGGGATGCTCTCCCTGCCCCCGTCCCGGCTCCAGCAGCTTTTCCAGCAGTGATGAAGGGCTGAGGGCCCCTCGGGATGCAGCAGCCTGGCAGGGGGCAGAGCATGCCCGCCACACGCGGTCTCTCCATGAGAGGTGGGTTCGCTCTGCCAGGTGCCAGCGGGGTGGCTGGGACTCGGTGTCTGTGCCGAGCTGTCCTTCCCTAGTGAGGGATGCTCCTGGTGATGCAGATCTCCACTGCTCCCTGTTTGACTGCACCGTGGGTGAAAAGTGAGGAGCAAATCACACAGTGGAGCATTTAGGGAAAATGTGCCAGCTGTGAGGCAGCTGGGATGTATAGCCACAGCCTTGGGGGACCCTGGGAGTCCCCAACATCCTGGGTAGCCAGGCCCCTGATGGGTGTAAGGAGCTGGGAATCAAATTCCCAAGAAGATCCCAGCTACCCTGAGGAGCTGCTTTAGGATGAGTGAGGAGCCCACCACAAAGCTGGGGCCCAAGAGACTTCTGTGACCCTGGGGCAGACCACGTCCCCACCATGGCAGAGTGGGGTGTTTGTGGGATGGTCTGACTACTCTGCTTCCCTCCAGGTCCAGGGGCAGTGCCCGGAGTCGGAGGTGTCCCTGGCTTGGTGCCCGGAGTCGGAGGTGTCCCCGGGGTGGTGCCCGGAGTCGGAGCTGTCCCCGGGGTGGTGCCCGGTGTCGGAGCTGTCCCCGGGGTGGCAGGTGACTGTTCCAGGAGCCCTGTCCCCGTGGCCCGGCTCTGCAGGGCCATGGTGGCTGAGGCTCCGTGTCTCCCTTGTCCCCAGGGGTGCCGTCGGCAGCAGCAGCAGCAAAGGCAGCTAAGTACGGTATGTGCTGCGAGGGGCCCCGGCCCCCGGGACCCTGCCCGCCCTGGCCTGACACACGGGGGGTGCCCAGGCTTGGGCTGTCCCCTGGGAGCACTCCTGAGGGGAAATGGGGAATGCTCAGCCCAGCTCCTGGCTGCTCTCCCTGGGCCTGGTTCCATCTCTTCCCTCTCCAGGGTTTCTCCAGGCTGCTCTGTGGAAGTGAACGATGAGCCCAAATTAATGGTTTTAGATTTAACTGAATTCTTGGATTTTATGCCAACTCTGTCTTCCACCTAATGCAAGGGCTGCTGCCCAAGGGTTTAGTGCTTCTGCCATTAGGGCAGGGATTCCTGGCAGAGGAACCCCTCCCTAGGGTCAGTCTCCTCCAAATTCTGGTGTAATGTTGGGATGCATCAAGTGCATCCAACTGGGTCTAGCAAGACCAACGTGTCCAGCACTCATAACCATGCAAGTTGGAGCTTGTGCACATGGACAACTGGCCCTGAGGTTCCGTGCAGGACTGGCTTCCAGGTGCTGCTCTAAAAGGCAGAGCCAGCAGTTGGTACCTGGCCAGGTCCCAGGATCTTCTTCTCCATCGTCACTGAAGAGCCTTGGGAGTTCCCAGGAGGAGCCATGGTCAATGGCAGCTCTCGTTTCAGGGTTAAATCACTGATGCCCCCTTTCTTCCATTTCTCTTCTATAATTAGTAGAAAAGATCCCTCTGCATGCCCAGGGAAGGATGGGATTCAGGAATTCAGGCAGGAACTCAGCAGTGATTGCTCTGTGCTGTGTCGCTCTGCTGTCCATGAGGACAAAGCCCTCTGACACTCAGTCCTTGCAAAAGTGACCTGGTGCTTGTCCGTGTGACACTGATGTGTGCCAGCAGGTCCAGGCTGTCAGCTCCCCAGTCTGACCAGTGCCCCCCCTGACACCTGCTGGGAGACCCAGCCACTTCTCCTCCATGGCCTGTCTGGCTGCAAGGCTTGATGTCCCTATGACAAGGAGCAGCCTGGGCCCTGTGAGGATGAGGGTCACTGTGGTCCCTGTGCTGGTGACCTCCAGGCAATCGCTGGCAGAGTCACAGGGCTGATCAATGCCCTGCCCTGCCCCACTGGGGTCTGTCCTGGAGGAGGCCGTGGATGCTCCACTCTCTGGGGCACCATGGCGACACTGAGCCATGGCAGGTGCCAGCACTGAGCTCTTGCTGCAGCCAGCTCTGATGTGTCCCCTCCTGTTCCCACAGGCGCCGGCGTTCCCGGTGTCGGTGTGGGTGGCGTCCCCGGCCTCGTGCCCGGAGTCGGAGCTGTCCCCGGGGTGGTGCCCGGTGTCGGAGCTGTCCCCGGGGTGGCAGGTGACTGTTCCAGGAGCCCTGTCCCCGTGGCCCGGCTCTGCAGGGCCATGGTGGCTGAGGCTCCGTGTCTCCCTTGTCCCCAGGGGTGCCGTCGGCAGCAGCAGCAGCAAAGGCAGCTAAGTACGGTATGTGCTGCGAGGGGCCCATGGTCACTGCCCTGTAAAACCTGGTAGGATCCTGGAATACATCCCACTGGGTCGGGCTCGGAGGTGTCCCCGGGGTGGTGCCCGGTGTCGGAGCTGTCCCCGGGGTGGCAGGTGACTGTTCCAGGAGCCCTGTCCCCGTGGCCCGGCTCTGCAGGGCCATGGTGGCTGAGGCTCCGTGTCTCCCTTGTCCCCCGGGGTGCCGTCGGCAGCAGCAGCAGCAAAGGCAGCTAAGTACGGTATGTGCTGCGAGGGGCCCCGGCCCCCGGGACCCTGCCCGCCCTGGCCTGACACACGGGGGGAGCCCAGGCTTGGGCTGTCCCCTGGGAGCACTCCTGAGGGGAAATGGGGAATGCTCAGCCCAGCTCCTGGCTGCTCTCCCTGGGCCTGGTTCCATCAGCAGGGCAGGACCTTCTCCCTTTCCAGGGTTTCTCCAGGCTGCTCTGTAGAAGTGCACAATGAGCCCAAATTAATGGTTTTAGATTTAACTGAATTCTTGGATTTTGTACCAAATCCGTTTCCAGCAGCTGATCTGTTGCAGGATCTGCTACCCAAGGGCTCAGTGTTGCTGCCATTCAGGCAGAGATTCCTGGCAGAGTGGTCCTTCCCAGGGTTACTGTCCTCCTGAATATGGCGGGCTAGTGGGACCCATCAGCTATAACCAGCCCCAAGGAGCTACACTGAGGCCAAGGGTCATGGCCAAAGAGCAGGGACACCTTAAGCTTGGCTAAGGGAGGAGGCAGAACTGGCCCTGAGGTTGCACACTGCATTAGGGGTCCATGTCTTTCCCCAAAGGACAAAGCCAGAATTTACCTTGCCAGGTGCCAGGACCTTCTCTTTCATTGTTACTCTGAAGCTCTGGGAATCTCCACAAGGAGCCATGTCCAATGGCAGCCCTCCTTTGAGGGTTAAACCACTGATGCCCATCTCTTCTATAATTTGTAGAAAAAATCCCTCTGCATGCCCAGGGAAGGATGGGATTCAGGAATTCAGGCAGGAACTCAGCAGTGATTGCTCTGTGCTGTGTCGCTCTGCTGTCCATGAGGACAAAGCCCTCTGACACTCAGTCCTTGCAAAAGTGACCTGGTGCTTGTCCGTGTGACACTGATGTGTGCCAGCAGGTCCAGGCTGTCAGCTCCCCAGTCTGACCAGTGCCCCCCCTGACACCTGCTGGGAGACCCAGCCACTTCTCCTCCATGGCCTGTCTGGCTGCAAGGCTTGATGTCCCTATGACAAGGAGCAGCCTGGGCCCTGTGAGGATGAGGGTCACTGTGGTCCCTGTGCTGGTGACCTCCAGGCAATCGCTGGCAGAGTCACAGGGCTGATCAATGCCCTGCCCTGCCCCACTGGGGTCTGTCCTGGAGGAGGCCGTGGATGCTCCACTCTCTGGGGCACCATGGCGACACTGAGCCATGGCAGGTGCCAGCACTGAGCTCTTGCTGCAGCCAGCTCTGATGTGTCCCCTCCTGTTCCCGCAGGCGCCGGCGTTCCCGGTGTCGGTGTGGGTGGCGTCCCCGGCCTCGTGCCCGGAGTCGGAGCTGTCCCCGGGGTGGTGCCCGGTGTCGGAGCTGTCCCCGGGGTGGCAGGTGACTGTTCCAGGAGCCCTGTCCCCGTGGCCCGGCTCTGCAGGGCCATGGTGGCTGAGGCTCCGTGTCTCCCTTGTCCCCAGGGGTGCCGTCGGCAGCAGCAGCAGCAAAGGCAGCTAAGTACGGTATGTGCTGCGAGGGGCCCCAGCCCCCGGGACCCTGCCCGCCCTGGCCTGACACACGGGGGGTGCCCAGGCTTGGGCTGTCCCCTGGGAGCACTCCTGAGGGGAAATGGGGAATGCTCAGCCCAGCTCCTGGCTGCTCTCCCTGGGCCTGGTTCCATCTCTTCCCTCTCCAGGGTTTCTCCAGGCTGCTCTGTGGAAGTGAACGATGAGCCCAAATTAATGGTTTTAGATTTAACTGAATTCTTGGATTTTATGCCAACTCTGTCTTCCACCTAATGCAAGGGCTGCTGCCCAAGGGTTTAGTGCTTCTGCCATTAGGGCAGGGATTCCTGGCAGAGGAACCCCTCCCTAGGGTCACTCTCCTCCAAATTCTGGTGTAATGTTGGGATGCATCAAGTGCATCCAACTGGGTCTAGCAAGACCAACGTGTCCAGCACTCATAACCATGCAAGTTGGAGCTTGTGCACATGGACAACTGGCCCTGAGGTTCCGTGCAGGACTGGCTTCCAGGTGCTGCTCTAAAAGGCAGAGCCAGCAGTTGGTACCTGGCCAGGTCCCAGGATCTTCTTCTCCATCGTCACTGAAGAGCCTTGGGAGTTCCCAGGAGGAGCCATGGTCAATGGCAGCTCTCGTTTCAGGGTTAAATCACTGATGCCCCCTTTCTTCCATTTCTCTTCTATAATTAGTAGAAAAGATCCCTCTGCATGCCCAGGGAAGGATGGGATTCAGGAATTCAGGCAGGAACTCAGCAGTGATTGCTCTGTGCTGTGGTGGCTCTGCTGTCCATGAGGACAAAGCCCTCTGACACTCAGTCCTTGCAAAAGTGACCTGGTGCTTGTCCGTGTGACACTGATGTGTGCCAGCAGGTCCAGGCTGTCAGCTCCCCAGTCTGACCAGTGCCCCCCCTGACACCTGCTGGGAGACCCAGCCACTTCTCCTCCATGGCCTGTCTGGCTGCAAGGCTTGATGTCCCTATGACAAGGAGCAGCCTGGGCCCTGTGAGGATGAGGGTCACTGTGGTCCCTGTGCTGGTGACCTCCAGGCAATCGCTGGCAGAGTCACAGGGCTGATCAATGCCCTGCCCTGCCCCACTGGGGTCTGTCCTGGAGGAGGCCGTGGATGCTCCACTCTCTGGGGCACCATGGCGACACTGAGCCATGGCAGGTGCCAGCACTGAGCTCTTGCTGCAGCCAGCTCTGATGTGTCCCCTCCTGTTCCCACAGGCGCCGGCGTTCCCGGTGTCGGTGTGGGTGGCGTCCCCGGCCTCGTGCCCGGAGTCGGAGCTGTCCCCGGGGTGGTGCCCGGTGTCGGAGCTGTCCCCGGGGTGGCAGGTGACTGTTCCAGGAGCCCTGTCCCCGTGGCCCGGCTCTGCAGGGCCATGGTGGCTGGGGCTGTCCCCTGGGAGCACTCCTGAGGGGAAATGGGGAATGCTCAGCCCAGCTCCTGGCTGCTCTCCCTGGGCCTGGTTCCATCTCTTCCCTCTCCAGGGTTTCTCCAGGCTGCTCTGTGGAAGTGAACAATGAGCCCAAATTCATGGCCTTAGATTTAACTGAATTCTTGGATTTTGTATCAAATCTGTTTTCCACCTGATGCAAGGTCTGCTACCCAAGGGTTCATTGCTGCTGCCATTAGGGCAGGGATTCCTGACAGAGGAACTCCTCCCTAGGGTCAGTCTCCTCCAAACTGTGGTGTAATGTTGGGATGCATCAAGTGCATCCAACTGGGTCTAGCAAGACTCAGGTGTCCAGCACTCATAACCACCCCAAGCTGGATCTTGTGCACATGGAGAATTGGCCCTGAGGTTCCGTGCAGGACTGGCTTCCAGGTGCTGCTCTAAAAGGCAGAGCCAGCAGTTGGTACCTGGCCAGGTCCCAGGATCTTCTTCTCCATCGTCACTGCAGAGCCTTGGGAGTTCCCAGGAGGAGCCATGGTCAATGGCAGCTCTCGTTTCAGGGTTAAATCACTGATGCCCCCTTTCTTCCATTTCTCTTCTATAATTAGTAGAAAAGATCCCTCTGCATGCCCAGGGAAGGATGGGATTCAGGAATTCAGGCAGGAACTCTGCAGGGCTTGCTCTGTCCTGTGATGGCTCTGCTGAGCAGGGTCCCATGAGGACAAAGCTCCTTTGTGTCCCGTCAGGCTGCAAGGCTTGATGTCCCTATGACAAAGAACAGCCTGGGCCCTGTGAGGATGAGGGTCACTGTGGTCCCTGTGCTGGTGACCTCCAGGCAATCGCTGGCAGAGTCACAGGGCTGATCAATGCCCTGCCCTGCCCCACTGGGGTCTGTCCTGGAGGAGGCCGTGGATGCTCCACTCTCTGGGGCACCATGGCGACACTGAGCCATGGCAGGTGCCAGCACTGAGCTCTTGCTGCAGCCAGCTCTGATGTGTCCCCTCCTGTTCCCGCAGGCGCCGGCGTTCCCGGTGTCGGTGTGGGTGGCGTCCCCGGCCTCGTGCCCGGAGTCGGAGCTGTCCCCGGGGTGGTGCCCGGTGTCGGAGCTGTCCCCGGGGTGGCAGGTGACTGTCATGGGGGCTGAGGCTCCGTGTCTCCCTTGTCCCCAGGGGTGCCGTCGGCAGCAGCAGCAGCAAAGGCAGCTAAGTACGGTATGTGCTGTGAGGGGCCCATGGTCACTGCCCTGTAAAACCTGGTAGGATCCTGGAATACATCCCACTGGGTCTAGCAAGACACAGAACTGATCCCTCTCCTGCCCTGCTTGGGTTTCTCCTGGTAGTGGCTGTGGATGCTCTGCTCTCCTGGCCATGATTATGAGACAGAGCCGGAAGAGGCCCAACCTTTCAGCTGTTGCTGCAGCCAGATCTGACTTCTCCCATCTTGCTCCCTGCAGGAGCTGGCGTTCCTGGCATCGCTGGCGTTCCTGGTGTTCCTGGCGTTCCTGGTGTTCCTGGAGTTCCCGGTGTCCCTGGTGTTCCAGGTGTTCCTGGTGTGCCTGGGGTTCCTGGTGCTGTTCCTGGTGTTGGAGGTGAGGAGATGGGCTGTCAGCAGCCGCTGAAGGGGTGCTGGGCTC
>NW_005054381.1:2665903-2670200 GCF_000277835.1 Geospiza fortis | reverse complement strand
TCCTGCTGTGGAGTCTGTCCCCTCGGACACATCCCTGAACCTCTCTGCAGGAGCAGGACGTGTTCCTGGTGTTGGTGTTCCCGGTGTTGGCGTTCCAGGTGTTGGTGTTCCCGGTGTTGGCGTTCCCGGTGTTGGCGTGCCTGGAGTGGGTGTGCCAGGTGTTGGCGTGCCCGGTCTGGTGCCTGGGGTCGGCGTTCCAGGTGAGATGGTGCCCAAGGGATGCTCGGATGTCCCCAGCAGTGCTGGTGGGACGCGTTCCTGATCCTCTCACTCCCTGTCCCCAGGAGGTCCGGCAGCCGCTGCCAAAGCAGCCGCCAAAGCAGCCAAGTACGGTAAGCTGGGATCTCTCTGGGGTTATCCCACATGTCCTGTCTCCTGCTCATCCCCACCCCAGGCTGCTCCCCTGTCGGGGATGAGGCCCAGCAGTGCCTGGGGTCCCTGGGGGTCAGGGTGAGGGACAAGCTCCCTGAAGGGCTGAATGTGGGATGAGGTTCTGGCTGTGTCAGGGCTGCTCTCCAGTGAGCTGAGCCCTGTGGAGCATCTGAGTTCACCATCCTCTCATCCTTCGGTCCATCCATACCCCATTCTGTCCACCTAGCCACAAGACCACTACCTCAGTATCCATCTGTCCCCTTCTCTGTCCATCCATCTGTACTTCTTCCACTCATCTGTTCAGTCACTCTACATGCATCCACATATCCATCCATCTATCCATACATCCATCTCACCACCCCTCCATCCATCTGTCCATCTGGCCATCCCACTATCCATGTGTCCATCTTAGCATCCATTCATTCATCCATCTCACCATCCATCCAACCATCCATCCATCCTACCATCATTTCAACCAGTCCTCATCCAGCCACATACCCATCTCATAATCCATCCACCCACTCACTCCGCCCAGCCTGCCATACTTTCTCATCCAACTCCTTCTTCCACATTTCTTCCTGAGCTGAAGCCCAGTCCTTCTCTTTCTCCTTGCAGGAGCAGTTGGCCTGGCTCCTGGTGTGGGTGGCCTGGCTCCTGGTGTGGGTGGCCTGGTTCCTGGAGTAGGTGGCCTGGTTCCTGGAGTAGGTGGCCTGGTTCCTGGTGTTGGAGGTGTCCCAGGTGAGGAGGAGAAAGGCGAGGGTGAGAGCAGCCTGGCTGATGTGGGGGCAGTTCTGGGGGCAGGACAGACTTGAGGAGGACCTCAGCAGTGTCCCTGGGGGCTGCAGACAAGGCCTGAGGGATGGGCTCTGCCCAGGTTTGCTGTGAGGCCTCCCCAGGGTCTGACCCCCCCCTTGCTGTCTCTGCCCAGGTGTTGGAGGTCCAGCAGCAGCAGCCAAAGCAGCAGCAAATGCAGCCAAATTTGGTGAGTCAGCCTGGGGAGCCCCTCAGGCTCCCTACCAGCCCTGGTGTGGCTCTGACCGGTGCAGGGGATGCTGGGCACGGGCACCCAGGCCTGGCACATGATCCCACGGGATCTCTCACCCCTCTCTCCGCAGGTGCTGGGGTTGGAGGGGTGCCAGGGGTGGTGCCTGGCGTGGGCGGAGTGCCCGGAGTGACACCCGGTGTTGGTGGCGTGCCCGGCTTGGTGCCAGGGGTGGGAGTGCCTGGAACTGGCATCCTTCCTGGGGCAGGTACGTGCTGTGTCCCGCCCTGCCTGGGGACACTGGTGGCTGGGAATGCTGAAAGCCACCGAGCCACATGAAGGGGTGGCAGGGAGGGATGCGTCTGGGATGGAGGGTGGTGGCACGTGAGACGGTGTGGGGGTGACTGTCCTAACTGTCGTGTCCTCACTCACTTTGCAGGCATCCCCCAAGTAGGGGTGCAGCCTGGTGCTAAACCTCCCAAATTCGGTACGTACCCCTGCTCCCTGCCCCCTGCCCCAGGGCCACCTCAGACTGTCCCTGGGCACCCTTCTCCTGTGGCCATTGGGGTGCTGACCTCTCTTCCTGCCCCCTGCATGACCACTTTGCCCTGATGGCCCAGGTGTGGGAAGTGGTGTGCTGTCACCCATGGGTGCCAAGTGCCACCTGTACCCCCTGCCCTGGACTCGCTGAGGACAGTTTTCTCCTTCGCGTGTCACACAGGGGCTGAAGCCCCTCTGGGTACTGTGAGATGGGTGCTGGGGACCCCCAGCATGGGTGCCAGGGCCACCCCAGCAGGTTGGGCAGTGTTTGGGGGTGCTCCGAGCCGGGGGTGCCGGGCTGTGGGGGACACGTGTTAATGGTGTCTCTCTGGCAGGTGTTCCTGGGGTTGGAGTCCCGGGGGTTGGTGGCCTCCCAGGTAAGTGCTGGCAGGAGCTGAGCCCGGGCAGTGGGGATGTGCAGGCAGAGGGATGCTCCCCTCAAGGGGTGGAGCTGGAGGGATGCTCCCTCTGGGCACGGAGGGAGCGGGGCTGCCCGAGAAAGGATGAGCACACTTGGGAGTGGCTGAGGAGTGGGTCAGACACTGGGGACACTGTCTGTCCCTGCTGGGGCTCACCCGGGCTACTCCTTGTAGGTGGCCTTGGAGTCGGTGGGCTCGGAGTTGGCGGCCTCGGTGAGTGATGCTGGGCCCGGCGTGGGGCTCCCCAGGGCTGGGCTGCAGGGAGCAGCAGCAGCAGCAGCGTGCTGGCAGAGCCATGAAAAGGAAAGGGAGTCTGTGGGTCACTTGTGTCCCCTCCCAGTCTCACAGTACAATCCCACCCTGCCCTGTCATTGTCCCCTGTTGTGTTTGTCACCTGCCGTGTTCCCAGGGGGTGATCCAAAGGGATTGCCATTGTTGAGCAGGGACTGAGGGCCATAGCCCCAGCCTTGCCCACGCCATGGGAACAGGGGATGTGTACTGTACCCTGTCCCAACCGTGTGGAGGTGCAGGCCCCTCCTAGGACCCTCTGGGCCCCTCCTGAAGGGTCTGGGTGTGGCCCTGGGGCAGTGAGTCCGGGCAGGGGCTGCACTGGTGCCCCCCTCTGACTTAGGACTCTTGTATCCAGGAGCTGCTGGGAAACCTCCCAAGCCAGGTAAGGGACAGCCAGAGGGGCTGGAGGAGTGACTCCAGGCCCTGTCCCCATCCACATTCCCATGGCTGTGCTCACGCTCCCCACCCTCACTGGGCCTCACCCACCTGCAGGTTTTGGTGCTGGGGGGCTGCAGCCAGGTGAGTGCTGCAGTTTGGGGCTGGCCTGGGAGTGTGTCCCCTATCCTGCCACACTCGTCCCCGCTTGCTGTCCCCGTGCTGCTGCCATTCCCTGCTGGGCACCCAGCTGCCTGGGAGAGCACTGGGAAGCCAGAGAGGTGCCAGGGTGGGGACGGCGGCTTTTGCATCAGATCCTGTCCCTGGAGTGAGCAAGGGATCCCAGCCAGGCTGTCCCCAGTCCACGCTAGAATGGCACTGCTGTCACCGGCTGTCACTGGCTGTTGCTTTTTCCCCAGGCATTGGAGGCCCCGGCTTCGGCATATCACCGGTATTTCCAGGTACCACGGCCAGCTCGGCCCCCGAGCACACACCCGGGGCCCGTGTCCGTGCCTGGCCAGCTCACGGGGACACGGCCACGGGCCGGGGAGGGACCCCGGGGGCTGGGCTCCGCTGGGGGGCTGCCCTGGGGGGTGTGGGGCACAGAAATGGGGGTGCCCCGTGGTGCTGAGGGCTTCGCTCTCCTTTCAGGTGGGGTCGGCGGCCTGGGATTCGGTGGTGAGTACCCATTGCCCCGCGGGTGTTTTGGGCTGGGGGTGCGTATCCCCGCGGGGGTCTCGCTCACCCTGCTCTGCCTTCCCGCTGCAGGGAAGCCCCCCAAGCCCTATGGAGGAGCTCTGGGTGCCCTGGGCTTTAGAGGTGAGTGCGGTCCCCCGCTCCAGGGGCCGGTCGTGCCCCCCGTGCCTGTCCCATCCCTTTGGGGCGCTCCCTGTGCCATCCCATCCCTTTGGGGTGTCCCCCGTGCCTGTCCCATCCCTGCGGGGCGCTCCCTCCGCCTGTCCCATTCCTGACCCCTGTGCCTGTCCCATCCCTTTGGGGTGCCCCCGGGCCGGTCCCATCCCTTTGGGGTTCCCCCCGTGCCCGTCCCATCCCTTTGGGGTGCCCCCGGGCCGGTCCCATCCCCGCGGGGCTGCACGGAGGGCTGACCCGCATCCCCCGTGCAGGCGCGGGCTGCGCGGCAGGGAAGTACTGCGGGAGGAAGCGGAAGTAACGCTCCGTCACCGATCACCTCATGAACTTTGGTGCTACTGCATGGTCCAGAATGTAAATCCGAAGCAAAGCTGAGACACCCTCTCCTCCAGCCCCGGACGGCCCCGTCCATCCCGGGGCCGTGCCCGCTTTCCCCGGGGGACCCCGC
>NW_005054381.1:2664591-2665675 GCF_000277835.1 Geospiza fortis | reverse complement strand
GGGGCTGTGCGGGGAGGGATGGCCCCGTCAGCCTGGCCCCCAGCCCAGTCCCCGCGCTCCCCCCGGTCTGGGGGCGCCGCGGGCAGGAGGGGCTCCGTCCCTTCACGTTGCTCACTTTGCTATAACTGGGTGGGACGCCCTATACAGAGGGACTCGCTTCTGACAGACTAATAAAGGACAAGTTTTTAAAGGATTCTGGCTCCAACCTGTGTCCCGCGTCCGTGACCCGTCCCCGTGGCGGTGGCAATGGTGCAGGGGCTCACCCCAGCCCGTGGCACTGCACAAGCCTGGAAAGGTGCTGGGTCCTTGCTACAGGGCTGTTGCTTGTCCCACTGCATGGTAACAGCGCTGGGAGGCTCGGGAGGGCCAGGGGGACAGCTTTGGTCCTAGGGGTCGCCTCTGCCTTTTCCTACAGTGACAACTCAGGGTCCCAGGGGCGGTCTGTGCCCTGGCCTGAGGTGCTGGGGACATCTCTGCCCTGTCCTAGCGTGCCAGCCTCGGAACCCATGAAAAGGTCTTTGCTCTGACTCACAGTGGGGGCCTGGGGGTACAAGAACATTTCTTGTGCCCCGGTGACAGCTTGAGGACCAAGGAGGCTGTGCCTGCCCTTGGTGACAGCCCAGGTAACACTGCAGGGAATGAAAGGGACATCCATAACCTAGCCCACAGTTACAAGCCCGGGACCCCGGATGAGGTCCATGCCCCTTGCCATGGTGGTGGCCTGGGGATGCAGGGAGATGTCCATGCTCTGTCCCGTGGTGACAGCGCGGGAAATGAGAGAGACACCCATGTGATGCCCCACGGTGACATCCCAGAGCAAATGGGAACACCTGTGCCCTGACCACAGTGACGGCCTGGGGCACGAGGGGACACCCGTGATGGCCAGTAGTGGGTGTGGCGACACCCGTACCCGCACATGAGGCTGGCCTGGCGTAGCTGGGGACACCGCGGCGTGTGAGGACACCCGTGATGGCCAGGGGGAGGGTGAGAGGACGGCGCCATCGCTCCGTGAACCGCGCATCCCCCCGGGCCCTATCGCGCAGCCCGAGCCTCACCCCCGGCCCTGACCGCGGCCATTCATGCC
>NW_005054381.1:2662557-2663090 GCF_000277835.1 Geospiza fortis | reverse complement strand
CACCACTCCAGCATCCCCCTCTGGCCCCCCATTCATCCCCCAGCACCCCTCCAGCATCCCCCTCTGTCCCCCCATTCATCCCCCAGCACCCCTCCAGCATCCCTATGTGTCCTTCTGCATCCTCCATCACCCACTCTGCACTCCCTGTGTCCCCCATTGCACTGTGCCTGCTCCAGTGCCCACTCTGCACCCCTCTGTGTGTCCCCTGTTCATTCCCCACCCTACACCCCCTGTGTCCCCCAGGACCCCCCAGCACTCATCCTTCTGTCCCCTGATGCACCCACCACCCATCCCACACCCTGCCATCCTCCCTGGATCCCTTGGTGCACCCATCCTGCCCCTCTTCACCCTCCCTGCACTCTCTGCCCCCATCCTGCCCCTCTGCCCCATCCTGCACCCACCATGTACCCCCATCCTGCCCCTCTGCCCCATCCTGCACCCACCATGTGCCCCCATCCCACCCCTCTGCCCCCTTCCTGCACCCACCATGTGCCCCCATCCCACCCCCCCCCCCCCCTCCCCCCCCCACCACG
>NW_005054381.1:2657180-2662506 GCF_000277835.1 Geospiza fortis | reverse complement strand
GGGGCTGGCTGGCAGGGTGACAGCGCTGTCCCCTCGTGTTCCCGCCTGCAGGGAGTGACCTGCCGGTGTGTGCGAGCTGTGGGCAGGGCATCTACGATGGGCAGTACCTGCAGGCACTGAAGGCTGACTGGCACTCCGACTGCTTCAGGTGGGACCCGCCAGGGACAGCGGGGACGCTGGGGACACCAGCATGGCATCGGGGGCATCGGGGTGGATGGTGTCCTGGACGCTGGAATGGATGGCCTTAGGGACACTGGGATAGCATCAGGGACAGTGGGATGCTCTGCAGGGACAAGGACAGTGCTCCCTCCCGTTCCAGCCATGGCACGGACAGGCGTGGCTGTGGCTCCTGGCGCCCGTGGGGGTGCTCCGGCCGAGGCCAGGCCTGGCAGAGGGCTCTGCTGCCTGTCCCTCGCTGTCCCCTCCTGCCGGGTGACAGGGCGCGTGTGGCTGATGTCACCCGCCCCCCTCCCTCCCAGTTTCCTCTTTCACTCGAGCCCTCCCGGCAGCTCCAGCTGTTTTGCCCCGAGAAGGAGAAGGAGAAAGGGCCCGGGTCGGGGGGCACAGGGGTGCCCGGGACCTGACAGGGTTCCCTGCGGGGCTGGGGGTGCCCAGGGTTGTCCCCGGGGTGTGTCCCTGTCGGTGGAGGAGGATGCTGGCGGCGGTGCTGAGGAAGAGCCGCGTCCTGAGCGCTGGAGCCAAGTGAGTGGGAGTGGGATTGAAGTGGGAGCGGGTCAGGACGGGCTCCGCAGGGAGCCCCGGGGGGCTCAGCCTGTGTCCCCCATGCTCGGCTCCCCCTCTCTGGGCCGTCAGCCAGAGCAAAGCCACTGCGGGGCCGCAGCTGGATCCGGTGCCCCCGGATGAACGGCTTCCGGCGGCGCTAGGCTTGCTGAAAGCCTTTCTCCGCTTCTCCCTCTCCCCTTCTTCTCCTTCTCCCCCTCCCCTTCCCCTTGTCCTACGTTTCCCCCTCCTTTTCCCTCTCCTTCTCCCCCAGCTGCTCCTCCTCCCCCTCCTCCTCCTCTCCCTCCTCCTCCTCCCCCTCCCCTGGGTGCCCGGGCCGTGAGTCATGCCAGACTCTCCACAACAACAGCCTCTGGATGAGATGCAGGGACCTTTGGATGGATGCTCCTAGGATGCAGAGCTCAGCAACTGCAGCAGCCCCCTCCCTGGCCACTGGAAAGGAGGGAAAGAAAGGCACTGCAAACGCCTGCAGGAAATCCCCTACAGCTCCCCCTGTGCCCCCTCTGCAGCCCCCACACCCTACAGCACCCCGGCACTGCAAACGCCTGCAGGAAATCCCCTACAGCTCCCCCTGTGCCCCCTCTGCAGCCCCCACACCCTACAGCACCCCGGCACTGCAAACGCCTGCAGGAAATCCCCTACAGCTCTCCCTGTGCCCCCTCTGCAACCCCCTCCCCAAGAGGATCTCCCGCCTTGCAGCACCCTGCACCCCTCCCACAGCATCCCCTGCACCCATTCAGCACTCCCATATAGAAAATCCTCTGTGGCTCCCCTTCTGCACCCCCCAGCCACTCGCACACCCCACACAAATGCTCTCTGGTACCCGTGTCCCCTCCTGCACAGTCTGATGTGCACCCCTGCTGCTGTACCCCAAAACTGACAGGCCCCTCTGCAGCCCCAGGCACACCCTGCTGTTGTCACCTCCTGCACCCACCAGCAGCTCCCCCATCCCTGTGCCCCCTGCCGATTGTCCCAAGGCTGGCATGTCCCTGGCCAGGCTGGCGTGTCCCTCTGGCGGTCTGTGCCAGGGTAGGGAGTTTGTGACCAAGGGGGCATGTCCCTCTGTCCCTGATCAGGCTGGCACATCTGTCACCAGGGTGGGACATCTCTCTGTGTATCCGTGACCAGGCTGGCATGTCCCTGTGTGTGTCTGTGACCAGGCTGGCACATCCCTGACCAGGCTGGGACGTCTCTGTGTGTCTGTGCCAGGCTGGCACATCTGTGGCCAGGCTGGGACATCTCTGTGTGTCTGTGCCAGAGACACACACAGACTGGCACATCTGTCACCATGTCTGTGGCAAGTCTGGCACATCCCTCTGTGTGTCCGTGACCAGGCTGGTGTGTCCCTCACCAGGCTGGCACATCCCAGTGTGTGTCTGTGACCAGGGTGGGACATCTATCTGTCCATGATTAGGGTGACATGTTCCTCTGTGCACCCATGACTGGGCTGTCACATCTGTGAGCAGGGTGACAGACCCATGACCAGGGTGGGACTTCCCTCTGTATGTCTATGACCAGACTGGCATGTCACCCTAGTCATGGATAGAGAGATATGCCCTTCTGTGTATCTGTCACCAGGGTGGGATGTCCCTCTGTCTGTGACCAGGCTGCCACACTTGTGACCAGTCTGTCTCATCCCTCTGTAAGCCTGTGCCAGGCTGGCACGTCTGTCACCAGGGTGGCATGTCTGTCACCAGTCTGGTACATCCCTCTATGTGTCTTTGTCCAGGCTGGCACATCCATGCAGAGCTGGCGCTTCCCTCCTCATGCCTCTCCCTGCCCCAGGTCCCCTCCCTTGTCCACCCCAGTGTCCCCACGTGTCCCTGCAGCCCCAGACTGCACTGTCACACCCCTGGAATCACCTGCTGTCACCCTGGGGAGGGTGACACATTGATGCAGTGGCCCTGCAGCCACATAGGAAGTGAGGGAAGCAGCTTGCCCAGAGAGCTGTGGAGTGGGCAAGCACTGGCTGTGCCCCGGGGTGACAGTGGGGACGAGGTGACAAGGGTGTCCCTGTCCCTGCCGCAGGTGTTGCGAGTGCGGGGCCTCCCTGTCCCACCAGTACTACGAGAAGGATGGGCGCCTGTACTGCAAGAAGGATTACTGGGCACGCTTCGGGGAGCTGTGCCACGGCTGCTCTGAGCAGATCACCAAGGGGCTGGTCATGGTGAGCACCACGGGGTCCCCAGGGGTAGGACACGGAGCCTTGTGCCATGGCTGAGCTCCTGGGGAGCAGGGGAGGTGGGGAAGGGGTGCAGACCCCCCGCACCACTGGGAGTGTCCGGGGTGTCCTCTATGTTTTAGGGGACCCTGGAGGGCCTTGCTGTGACTGGGGAATGCAAGGGAGAAGCTCAGGGTGGTGGGAGATGTTCCTGCAGCCACCCCCAACTTGGTGGCACTTCTGTCCCCACCATCCCACAGCTCAGCCTGCCCTACCCGCAGCCCCAGTGCACCCTTGGGTGCTCCCAGGCCCCTCTGAGCCCCGGCCCTGCCCTTGGTGCCTGGACAGGGGGTCCCGGGGCTGATGCCATTGCTCACAGGTGGCTGGGGAGCAGAAGTATCACCCCGAGTGCTTCAGCTGCCTCAACTGCCGCGCCTTCATCGGGGACGGGGACACGTACGCACTGGTGGAGCGCTCCAAGCTCTACTGGTACGTCTGCTCTGGGGAGGCCGGGGAGACGTGTCCCCGGCACTCCCACCCACCCTCCTGTCTGCTCCCCACAGCGGCCACTGCTACTACCAGATGGTGGTGACCCCGGTGATCGAGCAGATCCTGCCGGACTCGCCGGCCTCCCGCATCCCTCACACCGTCACCCTCGTGTCCATCCCCGCCTGCTCCGACGGCAAGCGCGGCTTCTCCGTCTCCATCGACCAGGGCTGCGGCACCGAGCACCCGCGCACCGTGCGCGTCCGAGAGTGCGTCCCTGTCCCCTCTGCCACCATCCCCTCCCCACGGCTGGGGCTTCCCATGCCCCTTCTGCCCCTGGGATCCATCCCAGGGACACCTTTTGGGGTGGGAGAGGAGGGGTGGTGCTAGGTTGTCCGCATTGTCCAGGGGTGGCCTGTAGGGACTGTGGTGGCGTGTCCCCAACTGCAGGGGGCTTTGTGGAGGCTATGCATGCCATGCTGGCATTGCCTTATATGCCTGATTGGGTATCATGCATGTCCCTGTGTGGTTGGGGTGGCTTGTGGAGACTGTGCCAGCATGTCCCTGTCAAGGAGGTGACAGTGGGATCTGACACACCCACTGGGATTGTCCTACTACACCCCCCTGATGGTGACAGTGTCAGGGGTCTGACCCCACTGTCCCCACAGGGTAGACCCGGACTGCATCAGCCCTGACATGAAGAACTCCATCCATGTTGGTGACCGCATCCTGGAGATCAACGGGACCCCTATTGGCCACGTCCCCCTGGATGAGGTACAGCCCCCCTGTCACACCCCAGCCAGCCCCACTTCTGCCATGTCCCCAGACCCACCCCATCACCATATCCCTCTGCAGATCGACCTGCTGATCCAGGAGACAAGCCGCCTGCTGCAGCTAACCATTGAGCACGACCCCCACGAGCCCCTGGGCCAGGAGCCAGGGCTGGCAGGCAGCCCCCTGCCCGCCCTGTGCAGCCCCCTGCGCTCACCAGCCCCCGTGCCCTGCGGGGACCCCGCTGCCATGCGCCAGCGCGCTGTCACGTAAGGCCACCCCCTGTCCCTGCCCCTGCTGGGTGCCCCCCGCGCGCTGAGCTCTGCCCATCCGTCCCACAGGAGGAGCTGCAGCACAGACAAGTCCCCGGGCTCGGGCTCCGTGGGCTCTCCCGCGTCCCAGCGCAAGGACATCGGGCGCTCCGAGTCCCTGCGCGTCGTGTCCCGCGCCCACCGCATCTTCCGCCCCTCGGACCTCATCCATGGAGAGGTGCTGGGCAAGGGCTGCTTCGGCCAGGCCATCAAGGTGGGCAGGGGGCACGAGCGTGGGGGTCTTGGCTCCCCAGGATGGAGGGGGTGGCTGAGTCCCTGCGCTCCTGGCCAGGTGACGCATCGGGAGACGGGCGAGGTGATGGTCATGAAGGAGCTGATTCGCTTCGATGAGGAGACCCAGAGGACATTCCTCAAAGAGGTGAGGGTCCCCTGTCCTTAATCCCCCCAGGCTGGAGGGACACAAGGGATGGGTCTGTCTGATCCTGGCCCCACCTGGGCACAACCCCTGGACAGGGGTGACCAAGCCCCGTGGGTGCTGCCCTGCCCACTGAGCCTGCGAGCAGCGGCCCTGTCAGGGGGTGTGGGAGCCTTGGGGTGTCACGGACACGGGGCTGGGGGGGTCTCCTGCAGGTGAAGGTGATGCGCTGCCTGGAGCACCCCAACGTGCTCAAGTTCATCGGAGTGCTCTACAAGGAGAAGAGACTCAACTTCATCACAGAGTACATCAAAGGGGGCACCTTAAGGAGCCTCATCAAGAGCATGGTGAGCACTGGGGGAGGCAGGTTGGTCCCCCACCACTCCACAGCCCCAGTGTGGCTGGGGGACCCCTCTTCCTTTTCCATTTCCTGGCAAACTCCCCCTCCTGCCCCCCAGGACAGCCACTACCCCCGGAGAC
>NW_005054381.1:2652849-2654038 GCF_000277835.1 Geospiza fortis | reverse complement strand
CGCCGCCCCCCGGGCAGGCCCCTCCCCCTGGAGCCAGCGGGTCAGCTTTGCCAAGGACATCGCCGCTGGCATGGTGGGTGCCACCATGGGATGGGTGGGTGGGAGGGGCACTGGTGAGTGGGGGGACCATGGCGTGGGGGTGCCCCTGCTCTCAGCCCACCCTTCCCACAGGCCTACCTCCACTCCATGAACATCATCCATCGTGACCTCAACTCTCACAACTGCCTCGTGCGAGAGGTGAGTCCCACCTTGGTGCTGCCCTCCCCCAGCCTGGCTGGGGCTCTCAGTCCCTGTGTGGCTCCCCCAGGCCTCACCCCTCCCTGTGCCCTCAGAACAAGAGTGTGGTGGTCGCTGACTTCGGGCTGGCGCGGCTGATGGTGGATGAGAAGAACCAGCCTGAACATCTCAAGAACCTGAAGAAACCGGACCGTAAGAAACGCTACACGGTGGTGGGGAACCCCTACTGGATGGCCCCTGAGATGATCAATGGTGAGGGGGCTGTGGCCAGCCAGGGCTCCGTCCCCAGGCAGGGGATGCGTGGTGGGGCTGGGACAGGACGTGTGACATGGCCTGACCCTGTGTCTGCAGGGAGGAGCTATGATGAGAAAGTGGATATCTTCTCCTTTGGCATCGTCCTGTGCGAGGCAAGTGCCCCTGGGGCTGGGGTCTGCCATGGGTGCTGGGGTCCTCATGGTGTTTGGGGTCACTTCCCCAAGGCTGGGGTATCCCCCTTGGGGTTGGCATGTTTAGAATCTCTTAGAGTCTTCACCTTAGGATTGGAGTCTTTTCCCTTGGACTTGGGGTCCCCCTAGGCTTTGGAGTCCTCATTGTTACCCTCCAGGGTAAGGTTTTCCCCCTTGGGGCTGGGGTCTCCCTTTTGTGGTTGAGGTCCTCATTGTGCTTGAGTTCCCCCTCTTAGACTTGGAGTCCTCCCTTGGAGTTGGGGCCTCTCTCCTTCGGTTAAGGGTCTCCCTGATGGGGTCTCTCTCTTGGGGTTGGGGTTTCTTCATTGTGTTTGGGCTCCCTCCTGGGGCTTGGACATCTCCCCCTTGGGGCTTAGGGGTCCCTGTTCGGGGTTGAGGTCCCCCCCTTGGTGCTGAGCCCGCCCGTTCCCGCCGCTGCCCGCAGATCATCGGCCGGGTGAGCGCTGACCCCGATTACCTGCCCCCCACCACCGACTTCGGCCTCC
>NW_005054381.1:2647559-2651962 GCF_000277835.1 Geospiza fortis | reverse complement strand
CGAGGGGACACCCCCGTGGCGTGGGGACAGGCACGTAGCGGTCCCTGCCGCCCCCGCGCCTCTGCTGCCCGTGCTGAGCCCTGACCACGCAGTCCCGGGGTCGTGGGGCTGCGGCTCATCTCGGTCCCCCTGCCCTGGAGGGCCCGGGGGGTTGCGCCACGCGGTGCTTTTCATGCTCTTTATTCAGGTTCATTTTTCTGTAAGATATTTAAAGAGAAGAGTTTGTATTATTTTTTCATACAACGTAGCGTTTGCCATTTGTCACTGCCTCGGTTCTGCTTTCCTGAAGGGATCAAACTGTGAAGCCTCTCCGTGCACTTTTGCCCAGGAAGTCCAAGGTGACGTCCTCTGCGGAGGCGGGAAGGGAGCTCAAACTGTGATGTACCCCGAGCCGTGAGTCAATAAATCCTTCCCCGCTCGCTGCCCGGCCTGTTGGCAATCGCTCGCCTCCCCCGGGGGGGCTGGGAGCTCCTGTGGAAACTGAGGCAGGAGGGGACGGTCCCTGTGCCCAGGGTGGGGCTGTGGCACTGGCCATGGTGGCGCCCACCAGCTCCCTCACCCCCATGGGGGCAGTACTGTTGTCCCTCTTTGTGCTGTCCCCACCCCATTATGGGAACCCCCAGCCCTGGGACTGGTGCCATCCCTGCTTATGTCACCAGGGCCCCCAAGTGCTGTGTCCCCTCAGTGGCCTGGTGGCCATGGCCCCTGTCATGCCTGGGTGGTGGCAGGCAGGTGACAGAGCTGTGTGACCATCGGTGCCGTGGAGCTGGTTTGCCTTTGGTGTAAAACCAGCCCCAGGGAACAGTGAGGTGGGTCATGCTGGGGTAGCCCATGGCCCTCCCGTGCTGTCCCTCTGTCCTCAGCACCTTTCTGAACCAAACTAAGGTCCCCAAGGTGGGGGAGCTCCATCCCTGGGGGAGGGCGAGCTTTGGAAACTGGAGAAGACCTGGAACCCAAAGAGCTGAGGGGGGAGTGACAGGGAAGGGATGGGACTGGGGGGATGTCCCCAAGGATGTCCTCAGTGATGCTACAGCTGGGGAAGGTGCCCAAAAGGGTCCCAGGATCCAGGCTGGAACCCCCACCAGAGAACCTCTTGGTTTATTGCTCTGGAGGGACATGGGGGGGATGTAGTGACAGTGGCACTGTCTCCCCTCCTGGAGTGGCTCCTGACTGCCTGTTCCCCAGCACCCCAGTGAGGGACAGGGACTAACACCCTGCCTGGTGTCACAGGCTGTCATGCTGCCCTTGGTGACACCCCACTGTGCTGATTCTTTGCTCTGGGAGCAGGACACTGTCACTCCCTGGGAGCGCTGGGGTGCGGGAGCAACTGTGGCCATCACACCTAGGAAACACCACTGTCCCCAGTCCCCTGCTGCCACAGGAAAGCAGGACCCCAGGAGACCCCCAGCCCTGCAGTAGGAACCCCCAAACTCATGGGACCCCCCAGGCTCTCACCCAGCTGGGTGCAGGGATGCCTGGTGGTGTCAGGGACAGCACACCCACTGGGACACTTGCTGGTGGCCCTTGGGGCAAGAGCCAGCAGCTGGCCACAACACCAAGTGGACACTCAGTCCCCCCTGTGGCCAGCAACTCATCCCAGACCAAGCCACCAGCTGGGACACCCCCTCACCAGGCAGGGAGGTGGCTCTGGCACAGCCACAGTGGCCCTGTGCTGTCACTGTCACCCGAAAGTTTCCTCCGGGGGTGTGCAGCATCCTGTGCCCAAATCCAGCCCCTGTCCAGCCTGACCCAGTGCCCCTGGGAGAGGCTCATCCCGTCAGCAGCACCTGGCTGTCCCTCCAGCCATCCCTTCCCAGGAGGGACAAGGCCACCCAGGCCATGTCACAGGCCACCAAGAGCTGCCACTGCATCCACTGTCTCCTCCCAGGTCCTGCTCTGTGCCCCCCAGGGATGTCTCTGGTAGGGTCCTGCCCACGCCTGACCCCAGTTTGGAATGGTGGCACGTGGGGAGCCAGGTGTCCCCACCAAGGGGGTGGCCAAAGGCACCAGTGGCTCTGGCAGGGACACAACTGAGAGCTCCAGCCATGAACCGTCGGCTGTGGGCTGGTCACCTTGCTGGTGGGGAAGTTTGGGACTCCAGGGGAGAGGAGGAAGGCCAGGTTCTCCAGCAGTCCTGGCAAGGTGGGCACTGGTGCTGCAGGGACCCTCCTGGGGGACATCTCGTGACAGCGGTAACTGGCAGAGGGTCCTCATGAGGCTTGAGATGTGCAAGGAGAAGAGGTGCTGGGGACCAGTCAGGACAGGGATGTGTGGAGATGGAAAAGGATTCCTGGGATCCCACCAGGGCACCCAGCTGCACAGGGATGTGTGGAGCTGGAGGAGGGTCACAGGGGTCTGGCTGGGGTGTCCAGCTCCATGGGGACATGGGGTCTCATCCCCATCCCTGGCGACAGCCAGACTCACCCTCACATGAGGATTTTCCAGCGGTGAGCAGGCAATGGCTCTGGGATCCTCCGGAGCCCTTTCCACCTCAGCCAGAGGCTGCACTAGAGACATCCTGGGATCATTCCTGTCCTCCACCCCTCTGATCTCCCATCCTGCATCCGGCGTGTGGCTCTGCAGGGTGTCTGTCACAGCTGACCCTGTCCCCAGAGGTGGTACAGGATCCCTCCCCTGGCTCAGGATCAGGGGCTCTGTGTGGCTCTGGAGCAGCCTGAGCTCTCCCTCCATAATTTGGTGTCACTGTCACACCTCCCCTCTGCAACCTGGGCTGGGATAGGAGCCACCTCCTTGGGTCACACATGTCACCAGGACCTGGTGGCTTCCATGGGGAACATCCAGATGCCCAAAACCCTGGTGGAGCTCTGAGGCCAATGGTGGGGGTCAGTACTTGTCTGTCTGCCTCCATTTCCCCCGTAGCTGGAGCAGGCTGTGGGGTATGGGGATGGGAAGAAGGGCTGTCACTGCAGCTCCTGTCCCCCCTCCAGTGTCCTCTGGTCCCTGACAGGTGAGGCTGGCCAAATCCAGGCAAGAAAATCCCATGGGAAACAATTCCCACCTCATTTGCCAGCAGTTTTGGTAAGGTCTGCATGAAGGTGGCATTTATAAACACAGCCCTGGGGACACAGTTCTGCCACCCTGCCCCTCTCTGCCAGCTGGGGGCACTGGGGCCCATCCCTGTGTCCTGGGGGACATGGCCACCTGGGAGGGGACAGCTGGGGCTACCTGAAAGCCTCAGCTGCTTCTGCTGGGAAAAATGGCTTCTCCTCAGTCCCACTGCCATCCTCCCCCAGCTCCAGCACAGCCCCTTGGCACTGGGGCTCCGGAGGGGACGTAAGTGATGGGTGCTCCTGCATTGCCCAGTGCCACCAGGTCCCCAGGCAGGACCAGGGATGGGCACCATCGACTGATGAGTCCTTTGGGAGGGATTTGGGATCTGGTGACACGTGAAGGTTCAGTCCAAGGAGGAAAGGGGGCCTTGTGTGGGCAGGGCTTGGGTGGGACCACGTGGGCTCATGGGTTTGGATGTCTGTGACACCTTCCCCACTGCGGTGACACCATTCTTTAGAGCACATCCCATGTCCAAATCCCTCCAAGGGGCACTGCCTGGACTTGGGGAATGTGGACCCTTAGAACCCCCAGGCCCCCCTGCTCTGAGCAGGAGTTCCCTGCAGAGACAGCCCAAGGATGGGGAGACCCTGGCATGCGGGTTTGGGGAGCTGTGGGCCCCTGACATGTGTGTCTAGGGAACCCCTGTGCATGGGTTTGGGGAGCTGTGGGACCCTGACATGTGGGTTTTGGGTTTGGGGGACCCCAGACTGTAGATTTGGGGGCTATTGGCTGCCATATTTGACTCAAGCACAGGGAGCAGCCCAGGCATGGGCTCAGACCAAGGCAAAGAACCCAAAAGGCAGGAGCTACACCCCAGGTTTTCAGGGTCCACTCGTCCACTCTGAGCACAGACCCCCAACCCACCTCATCCCTTTGCTGGAGCACATCTTGGGGAGCAGATCTTGGATCTGTAAGGTGCCTGACGTGGCTCATCCTTTCCACAGTGTGAAAAATGAGTTTATTCCCAGCTTGGAGGCTGTTTGGCTGCTTTGGAGAGGGGAGAGCAGAACTTCTGCCTGTGCTTGGTGGCTTTGGGGATGGACCCTTGGGGCTTTGTCCCTTGGGATGTCACTGCAGTGAGGTGCTCCACTCCCTGCACATGGCCCAGCCACCACGCTGGGAAGGCCCCCAGACAGGACCCGTTGCAAGAGAAAGAGCTAAAACCAGAGATTCTCACGGCAGATGCAGGGAAGCATCCGACCATGTGGCCTCTGGACCTGCCAGCAGACGAGAACGGGACTGACCCCAGCCCCATCCCACACCTGGCTGACACCCTGTGGTCTCCGTGAGCCCCAATCTTCCCGCCCGGCCCTCCTTTGAGCCCCCCGGGC
>NW_005054381.1:2646743-2647336 GCF_000277835.1 Geospiza fortis | reverse complement strand
GGCTGGTCTCTTTCCATCTTGTTTTGGTTTGGAGGAATAAAAGCTTTGGCAGCAGCAAAGCCGCTTCCCAAAATAACTCAGCCTCCCATGGTAATTATAGAGCTCCGGGCCCCGGTAGCGAGCGGAGACTTCCCAGCCGGGCCGGGACCGAGGATCTGCCGGCCCCAGGCACCCTGGGGTGCCTCGGGGACCTTGGGGAGCTCTCCAGCTGTGCCACCCTCCCTGGGCGTCACCGTCGCTCCCCTTGGTGTCATCTCCCAGAGAGGAACGTGCAGCCCCTGTGTCCCTCCCGCTCCGCAGCTGATCCCTTCAGCTTTTAATGCCCCGTGTAAAGCCCAGGTTGCAGCTCCCCGGCCTCGATGGGCACTGGGCTACCGGAGCGAGGCGGTGGCAAGAGAGTGGCTGCCCCGGGCTGTGCCCCCTGGCCAGGTGCAGAACACCGAGCTCACCCCGGCGCTGCCCTCCCGCCCCCGCGGGGCTCAGCGCTGCTCCTTGAAGGGCAGGGAGAGCCCGGGCTGAGCTCCTGGAGCCCCCGAGCCCCTAATCCCCGGTAATCCTGGAGGAAAGCGCTGGCTGTGAGGATTAGGGGTGTA
>NW_005054381.1:2645226-2646506 GCF_000277835.1 Geospiza fortis | reverse complement strand
GGGACAAGGTGAGATAGTCCCTGTGGAGTTACACAGCTTTGGTCAGAGCCTGACTGGGGCTGGATCTGTTTTCTCCTCCTGGGGAATCGCCACTGGCTTTTTTCATGGGCAGGGAAACTGAGGCAAGTGAGGAGAAGCCCATGAGAGGGATGTGCTGGGAATGCATGTGACCTGCCCAGCTCCCTGGCTTGGAGTAGGTTTGAAGTGGGACAAGGACAGTCCTGAGGAGAAGCAGGGCCGGGAGACTGAAATGTGGGGAGGGCTGAGCTGTGCCAGCAGCTCGCCACGGGGAGCTGCCACCGCAGCCAAGGCTCCCCCGGCCCCTTTCATGGCCGGAACGCGAGCCCGCGGTGCCAGCATCCTCCCTGCCTCAGGGACACGGGGACACAGCCGCGTGCCACCGCCACTCACATGGGCTCGGGGGCATCCCGGGAAGGCGCTGCCGTCCCTGAGGCGGGATGGGGGGGGGGGGGGGGAGAGGGGCACAGCCGGGTGCCTGGGTCCCTTTGCCAGCCCCCCAGCCAGGGGCAGGATGGCTCAGCAGCAGCACTGGGAAGGGCTTCGGGAGGGGGAGGCAGGCTGGGATTTTGCAGAGAGAGCACTGGGAGACTGGGATTTGGTGCCCCATGGCCAGTGCAGTCGCCAGTCCCTGGTACCCAGCAGGTGCTGTGGGATGTGTGGTGCTGGAATGTTTTCCCAGTACCCAGCACCCCCTAACTGGTGCCCAATGCTCCCAAGGGCCAGTGGCTGGTGCAGAGCCCAGTGCCTCCTGCCCAGTACCTGGTACCTGCAGGGCAATGCCTGGTGCTGGTGACACTGCCTGGTGCTGGTGACATTGCCAGGAGGTCACTCACTGTCACGGGGGCCATTCCCTCTCACCTGCACCACTAACTGGTGCTGGGGCCTTGTACCCGCTGCCTGCACCGGGCCCTGCCAATGCCCAGCACCCAGTCCTGCTGCCCTGTCCCTGGTACTGGTGCCCTGTCCCTGCTTCAGTGTCTTGTTCCCGGTGCTGGTGCCCCAGCACTGATGCTGGAGCCCTGTGTTCGGTGCTGCTGCCCTGTGCCACCACCCTGTGCACTGTGCAGCTCCCGGTGCCCGGTGAGTGCTGCCAGAGCTGGTGCCCGGTGCCCGGCCCCAGTGCCAAAGCGAGTGCTCGGTGCCGGTGCCAGGTATTGATGCCAGACCCGAATGCCAAGGCTGGATGCTGATGCCCAGTGCCCGGTGCTGGTACCCAGCGCGTGGTGCCAGTGCCCCGTGTGCGGTGCCCGTGCCCGGTG
>NW_005054381.1:2643016-2644262 GCF_000277835.1 Geospiza fortis | reverse complement strand
GGCCGCGCTGCCCCGGCAGCGCCGTGGGAACCAGCCCGGCACATTCCTCCGGAGCTGGATGCAGCGAAAGCAGAGAGGAGGGCGGCTGGCGGAGCGTGTCGCAACGGAGCGCCTTCCCGACAGGCTCCAGACTGTGCTGTGGGATGCACACATCAGCCTCGGAAACATCGCGGGGGGGACAGAGTCACAGCTGGGGACCGGGGCCAGCTGGGCTCCCTCGCCCGTGCACGTGGGGTGAGCTGGGGCTGGAGGTGCTCCAGAAGGACCCACAGAGGCAGAGCCGGTGCCCCGCCACCAGTGCCACATCCCTCTGTCCCCAAAGCAGCTCCCAGCTGGTCCGGAGGAGCAGCATGAGCACTGGTCCCCCCCCACCCCGGTCTCTGCTCCCGGCTCTGAGCGAGTCAGATCTCTGAGTGCCCTGCCCCACGTGCTCAGATGTCACCGGGTTTCCAGCCTGGACAGGCCTCGCTGTCACGCCCTGGCTCACAGGGAACCATGGTCCCATCCTGGGGTCCCCACTCAGGTGCTCACAGGCCCTTCAAAGTGGAGAATTCCCTGCGGGAGAGGGACTGGAGCTGCTGCACCAAGGGCTGTGGCTCTCATCCCCTGTGCCCACCTGCCTGGTGCTGACCCCCTGCCCAGAGCAGGGACGCACACCACAGCCTGCCCCCCATCCTTGGGGTGCCCTGCTCCTCTTGGAGCTGCTGGGAGCCCCAGTTTCCCATCTGGAATGCTGCTGAGGGGTGGGATGGCAGAGCTGGGGGTGCCCTGGCTCTGCAGGGGGAGCATCCCGTGCACCCAGAGGCGGGGCCGGGCAGGCACAGCCCCGGTCCTGGGTCCCTGGCAGCGCTGGCCTGGTGCTGGCAGTGCTGGCCTCTCGCTGGGGGCTTCTTCTGCACGGCGTTCGTGCCTTTGGGACAGCGTTTGTGCCTGGGATACTCAGCCACAGTGACACAGTGGCCGTGCCGAGGGTGGCATTCTGGGTGTCACCTTTAGAGGGCTTGGGGACGCCTCTGTCATCCTGGCGGTAGGGACAGCACCTCGCCGGGATGTTCCCTTCCTTTGCCGGGGAAAACACCTCCCGTGGGAATGCGGTACCCGTGGAACGATGCTCAGGGACAGCCGGTGGCTTTCCTAGGTCAGGCTTTGTCCGCTGCCCCCGTGTCCCCCCGCGCCGCATCCCTCGGGCTGTCACCGCGCGGGGACGGTGCGATGCAGAGTGACAGGCAGGGACGGGGCTGCTCCT
>NW_005054381.1:2642179-2642988 GCF_000277835.1 Geospiza fortis | reverse complement strand
GCCGGCTTGCACTCAGCCGCGTGTGTAATCTGCTTACGGGGGCACCGACACAGCCCCGGGCTCTCGCTGCTGTAAATCCCTGCTCCTGCCGGGAGTGCGGGCTGGGACGCTGGGAAAGCGGCCGAGCGACCCTGGATCGCGCCTGAGCTGCTCTGATGCATCTCGACACGCATCAAGGTGAATCACCATCCCTGGTGACCCCGAAGTGACAGCTGGGGAGCCCTGGCTGCCACCCACGGCTCCTCCTGGGGCACTGTTAACCCTTCGCCTCTCAGCGATGAGCCGGGAAAGCCGAGGCGGGAATGCCGGAGCTTTTGCCTGAGATCCCTGTGGCGGGCAGCGTCCCTGCTTCTCCCAGGCCGGGGCTGGGTCCTTCCCAGCCAGGCCCAGCTCGAGCAAGAGCTTAAAGCCACGTGGGGAAGCTTTAAGTGTCAGGTGCAAAAGTGCGAGAAAACCTGGGTTTCTGACCTCAAAGAGTCTGTGGAGCCCTGCTGGGGAACGCTGCAGGGGGCAGCGGGGGTGGACGTGGTGTGCACTGGGATGGAGAGGAATTTTATCCCGGGATGGAGGGAGTTTTGTCCCAGGATGGAGCGGATTTTTGTCCTGGGACAGAGGTGTTTCCGAGGACTGAGTGTTCTCCTGGGCTGTAGGCAACCTGTGTGTTCAGCCCAGGGGTGCTGGTGGCGCTGGCGGTGCTCCTGCAGCCCCCCTAGGATCTCCCTTGGCCAATGACGGCTGGTCCTTGAAACCTCTCCAGCCGGGCAGGAGCTGGGGTTGGCTCTGCCGGGGGCCCTCTCCCCCGCCCTGCC
>NW_005054381.1:2641070-2641286 GCF_000277835.1 Geospiza fortis | reverse complement strand
CAGGGACAGGGCACAGGGCAGGACACGTGTCCCCATGGAGGGACCTCGCCTCGAGGCCCGGTCTGGGGGGACATTCCCCAGCTGGGAGCCCACAGGGTCACGGGCTCCTCCTGCCCCTGCGCGCCTCTCGTTTGGGGCTGGGGTCGCCTGGCAGTTGCCTTGGGACCTTGGGGACATTGGTGCCTGCTGGCAGCGGGGCTTGGTCCCACGGGAGCC
>NW_005054381.1:2636940-2640083 GCF_000277835.1 Geospiza fortis | reverse complement strand
GGAGCCCCTGGGGACAGCTGGACCCCTACGACTCCTCCGAGGTGCAGGATGCGTCCCTGGGGAGGGAGGGAGGGACACACACCTGGGGCGAGGGGCTGCGGGATGGAGCATGTTCCCATCTTGTGAACACAAAGGCTTTGGGCAGGCATGGCCTCATCTCCTGGAACTCCAACCCAGGAATCCCTTTGTGGGCTGGGGGAAGGGAGGGCTTCCCAGGGTAGGAGGTGTGCTGGTGGTGTCCCTGTCCCACACCCCCTCTGCCCTCTGCAGGATGACAAGGAGTACGTGGGCTTTGCCACGCTGCCCAACCAGGTGCATCGCAAGTCGGTGAAGAAGGGCTTTGACTTCACCCTCATGGTGGCAGGTACGGGGGTCCAGCTAGCCTGGGGTGCTGACCCCACCCTGCATCCCAAACACCCTGCACTGGGGAGGGGGGATCCTGGCTGCCCCCTCATCTTTGTCCTTCTTTCTCAGGGGAATCCGGGCTGGGCAAGTCCACCCTGGTCAACAGCCTCTTCCTGACGGACATGTACAGGGACCGCAAGCTGCTCAACGCCGAAGGTCAGGGGACAGTCACGGCCCACAGGGGTGTCCTGGGTGACCTGGGCAGTGGCAGAGCTCAGGGATGCTCCTGGGGGCTGCAGCCCCTCTCCCTGCCCCTGAAATGACATGTGCTGTGTTGCCAGCTGCCCACTGGCACTGGGGACCTCTCTGAGGCAGTGAGAACCCTCCTGCACAGGATGGGGACCCCCCACGGGGACTTTATTTCCACGGGAAAACAAGCCCTGGCTTGTTGGGGATTGGCTGGAGCTGCAGCATTTCTGGGAGGCTGGGGACAGTCAGGGCCTGGAGCACAGTGCCAGTTCAGCTGCAGCCAGTTTTTGAATTAAAATGGCCCAAAGTTGCCCATATCCCCAGGAGGGGTTTGTTTGATTTGTTTCCGTTGCTGGGAGTGAAAGCCAAAACACACAGTGCAGCAGGAGCATCCTTGGGGATGCAGGGACATGGAGGGTCCTGGGGTGAAGGGGCACGTGTAGTCTGGAGCTGTGGGGTCACCTGAAATGCTCCTGAGCAAGGCCCAGCCGCAGCAGAGCCCTGTGCTGCCTGAGCTGGGCTCCTGGGGTGGCAGTGGCACAGCCTCCAAGGGATGGCTGTCCACCATCCATGGAGCATCCTCTCCCGGGCTGGAGCATGGCGTGTGTCAGAGCTGATCCAGCCAGGTCACCCAGCCCCAGGGTGGGGGATGGCACTTGCAGGTTGCAGCATGTCCCCTGTAATGTCCACTCTCCCTGGTGTCCCCCTGGGTGACGTGTGTCCCTCCCCACAGAGCGCATCACACAGACAGTGGAGATCACCAAGCACGTGGTGGACATTGAGGAGAAGGGGGTCAAGCTGCGCCTGACCATCGTGGACACGCCGGGCTTTGGGGACGCCGTCAACAACACCGAGTGGTGAGTGCCAGGGGTGGGGACTGTCCCCAGGGTGGGATGGTGAGTGCCACGGCGTGGGGACTGTCCCCAGGGTGGGATGGTGAGTGCCATGGGGTGGGGGTCTCACCAGGGCAGACACCCCGTAGTGGGTGGGATGCCCATGGTTCACTGGGCTGAGCCATGGAGGTATTGAGGTATTGAGCTGGGGGTCCACAGAGAGCAGGGGATGTCTCACAGAGTCTCAGTGTCACCTCGCTGTCCCTGCAGCTGGAAGCCGGTGGCCGACTACATCGACCAGCAGTTCGAGCAGTATTTCCGTGACGAAAGTGGCCTCAACCGGAAAAACATCCAGGACAACCGAGTGCATTGCTGCATCTACTTCATCTCGCCCTTCGGCCACGGGTAGGGGCAGCGCCGCCCGCGCTGCTGGGGGTGGGGAGGGGCTCGCTGGGACGGGGCTCACCGAGCTCCCCCCGCAGGCTCCGGCCCCTGGACGTGGAGTTCATGAGAGCTCTGCACCAGCGCGTGAACATCGTGCCCGTGCTGGCCAAGGCTGACACCCTGACCCCCGCCGAGGTGGAGCGCATGAAGAACAAGGTGAGGGGAGCTGTCCCAGCAGGTCCCCGGGCATGGGGGTGCCCTGGGGCCTCCATCCATCTCCTGCCTGGAATTTGCTCTGGAGCATTTTCCAGGCTCACAGCACTGTAGAGGACCGTGTTGTCCCCATGGCCACCAAGGACACATCTGCCCAGGGCTCAGCTGGGGGTTGGAAGAACTGGGGGTGTCCATGACATCTGGTCTGGTGTGACCAGGCTTTTGGGGGCCATTGGCCCTGTGTGGTGCCTCCCACGCCCTTCCCGAGGCTGGAGCCCTGCCCTCAGGGAGCTGTTTGCCTCCAGATCCGGGAGGAGATCGACCACTATGGCATCCGCATCTACCAATTCCCTGAGTGTGACTCGGATGAGGATGAGGAGTTCAAGCTGCAGGACCAGGCACTGAAGGTGGGTCTGGCTCCTCCAGCTCCATCACTGGAGGGGCAGAGCCCTGTGGCCAGGAGGACACGTCACTCTGGGGTACCTGCAGGACTCTTTGGGCCCACACAAGCTCTCCAGCATGGAGGGGCTGGCACATATCTCAGTACCCAGACATGTCACCAAGATCCCGTGGGTGACACCTGCAGTTTGGTGGGATGGGGCTTGGGTGGGTAAACCCATGCCACGTCCTCTGCTGTCCCACTGGGGCTCTCCAAAGGCCAGGCCTTTGGAATATTCTGGCAAATGTGTGCTGGACACAGCTGAGGAGGGCACGTGGAGGGATGCGGGTCCTGGCAGGTGGGGGTCATGGCAGGGCCCTGCTGATCCCCCCACCCTTGCAGGAGAGCATCCCCTTCGCCGTCATCGGCAGCAACACGGTGGTGGAGGCCAAGGGCCGGCGCGTCCGCGGGCGCCTCTACCCCTGGGGCATCGTGGAAGGTAACGCTGGGCTGCCCCTGTGGGGACAGGGACACGGCTGGGACAGGCCCTGACCCCGCGTCCCCGCAGTGGAGAACCCGTCCCACTGCGACTTCGTGAAGCTGCGCACGATGCTGGTGAGGACGCACATGCAGGACCTGAAGGACGTGACGCGGGAGACGCACTACGAGAACTACCGCACACAGTGCATCCAGAGCATGACCCGCATGGTGGTCAAGGAGCGCAACCGCAAGTACGGGCT
>NW_005054381.1:2624810-2636618 GCF_000277835.1 Geospiza fortis | reverse complement strand
CCCTGCAGACCCCGAGGCTGGGTCTGTCTTAGCTGGGAAATTGCAGCAGTGAGGGGCACCCTGTGACCCCGGGGTGGCTGTGGGGATGCTCTGGTAGCAAGGGTGACCCTGCATCTCCCCAGAGCTGGGGCTGGTTTGAGGGGCATGTTCCAGCAGTGAGGGGAACCCCATGTGCCCCCAGGGCTGGGGCTGGGGCCAGGGGTGTGCTCTGGCAGCAGGGGGACCATGTGTCCCCTCTGGGCTGGGTGTGTCTCCTCCTGTCCTGCTGGGGCAGGGATGGCCCGTCCAGCACCGAGGGGGATCCTGCATCCTCCTCAGGCTGGCTGTGGGGGGATGTCTGGCTCCAGCAGGGAGGGGGCCCCTGCATCCTCGCAGGCTCCAGCACCAGAGCAGGAGCCCAACAAAAGCCGGTGCTGGGGCTCTGCTCGCTGATCAGCCGAATTCACAGCACCCACGTCCGCTTTAGCCACCCCGAGGTGCTGAGGGAGCCCCCTCCAGCAGGGTCCCCAGTGGGACCCTCCAGCCGGGGGTCAGAGCAGAGTGGGAGCGAGTGGAGGCTCTGTGGGTCCCGGGGGACTCGAGCCGTGCTGTGGGGGGCTGGCAGTGGCTGTGGGCACCTCTCTCAGCACCTCTAAGTGTCTGTCCCTGTGTGCCCCGGGGCAGGAGCCATCCCTCCGTGCTGAGGCTGTGCTGCGGGGACTGCTCCGCCGACTGAGCCGGACCGGCCGGGCCGCCCCGGGCCTCGCCCTGCTCGCCCTGCCCCCCCCTGGCCCCTCTATAAAAGTGCTTGTTGGTACTCAACGCTGTCTTGGTCCTTCTGTGCCTGAGCAAGGCCCAGGCAGCTGCCCTCCGGGCGAGCCGGCCCTGTGGCCACTCACTATGGCCCTGTGGCCACCCACTGGTGTCCCACACAAGCTGCCCCTGGGGTGCCAAAGGACGCTGTGTGCTGGTGGTGTCACCCCAGCTCACCCAGGTTCGGGGATGTGTCACTGTTAGGTGGCACTGAGCCCCCAAGGCTGCCCAAGGGACAGGTGTCCCCATCGTGCTGCCCTCCCAGGGATGCCATTTTGGGGTGCCGAGAGCCTTTGCTGCTCACCCCATTGCTGGGCCCGGCTCCAGCTTCGTGTGGCTGCCAGGGCTGGCAGGAGCTCCACGTGGTCCCCACGTCCTCAGGGCCAAAGCAGCAGTGCCTCCCAAAGCGGCTCCTGAGGCGGCCAAACCCGGCCCTGGCGCTGGCCCAGCCCCCGCACAGCGGGACCCCGCGGGCAGGGATGGCCCATCCTGATCCAGACAGGGATGGCCCGTCCTGATGGGCCGGGGATGGCCCGTCTTGCTGGGACAGTGATGGCCCGACCTGATGGGGCAGGGATGGCCCATCCTGATCCAGACAGGGATGGCCCGTCCTGATGGGCCGGGGATGGCCCGTCTTGCTGGGACAGGGATGGCCCGTCCCACCCGTGTCTCACCCATGTCCCACCCGTGTCCCACGGTGTCCATCACCCTTTGCCCCGAGGGGACGCGCTGGCCGTGGCTGTGGTGAGGGCACGTGGCAGCACACGTGACCCTGCCAGCCACTGTTGTGTCCCGGTTGTCCCCACTGGGGTGGCACGTGGCATCCCCAGGGACGGGTGGAGCGCTGGTCCCTGCCGGTGCCATCCATGGGAGAAGCCAGGCCGGGCTCCTGCGCGGCCTCAGGGGGGTGCAGGATGCATTCCTCCGGCAGGAATGGGGGCAGAGGCTTGGGAAAAGGGTTTGGGGCATCCCTGGGGCTGGCAGGGCAGTGGAGTGCCTGGAGAGCCTATCCCGAGGCCAGGGGACAGAGGTTTTAATGTTTTAAAGCAGCAGGGAAAATACTGCCCCAGGAGAACCTAACCCCAATGGGATTCTTCCCAAAATAGGAGGGTGTGGAGGAAGTCCCTGGGTCCCCCCTTGGTTGGTGCATGGCAGGTTGGGGGTGCTGAGGTTTGGGGGCTGCCTGGGGCCGCTCACATCTCCCTTGCCTGGAAAGAGCCACTCTGAGGGTGGCCATGGGGCCCAGGGGCTGTGCAGGGGCTGCTGGGGACCTGCAGGGGCTGGGGCATCGGCGGGGCTGTCCCTGGGGAGCTGGGGCAGCACCCCCACCTCCTCTTTCTGCCCACAGCAAGCTGACCCGGGAGAGCGGGACAGACTTCCCCATCCCCGTGATCCCCCCGGTGCCGGACGTGGAGACAGAGAAGCTCATCCGGGAGAAGGACGAGGAGGTGAGCGTGGGGCTGAGCCCCCAGAGCCCTGTCCCCGCTCCCTCCTGCCCGGCCATGGCACAGCCATCAGCAGCCACCCCTCCCACAGCATCCCCAGCGAGCAGGGGCTGGACGTGCACCCAAGGGTTCCCCCTCCCCCGTCCCTAGCTGGGCGAGCCCAGTTTGTCTGGGATGCTCGGCCCGAGCCCCATTTGCACGGGAGCAGCGTGCCTGGGGCTTGGCACCATCCATGATCCCGGCTCTGCTCCCTTCCAGCTGCGGCGGATGCAGGAGATGCTCCAGAAGATCCAGAAGCAGATGAAGGACTCGCACTAGCCCATCCCTCCTCCTCCTCGTCCTCCTCCTCGTCCTCCTCCTGGCCCCATCAGAAATGTTTACATCACGCTCCTCCCGCCCGGCCCCGCTGCCAGACTCGGTACCAACACCCACCCACCACCTTAAGCTGCGGCATCGCCTTATCCAACCCCCAGCGCCCGCGGGGACACCCGGGGACAGCGAGGGACAGGGCACCCAACCGGGGGTTCCCTGCCCTGCTCCCCCCCACTCACTGGGGACAGCTTGGTCCCCCAGGCTTTGGTTTCCCATTTCTCCACAGCTCTGGGGAGGGCCCTGGCCAGCCTGGTCCCCACAGCGTGTCCCTTGTCCCTTTGTCACCCTGGGCTCCCTGCTTACAACCTTTATGCTCAGCTTGGCCCTGGCTTAAGGGAAGAGGAAGGGGGGCACTGGTGCCAGCCCCCCAGAGGCCCCAGCTGCTGAGGGGGACAGGGCTGTTCCCCTGGCCTTGGCTGCTGTGGAGGGACAGCAGCTCCTGGGGACCACAGGGGACAGAGGGGATGGAGGGACAGCCAGGGGACAGCCACCATCCTGCTCCATGCCAGCACCAGTGCAGAGGGACTGTGTCCAGCCCTGTGTCCTCACCCTGTCCCCACTGAGTGACAGCAGGGCTGTGGCACAAGGAGCACTGGGGAATCAGTGTCCCCAGGGAAAATCCCTTGGACCCCAAATCAGAGGCTGGGCACCCCCAGCCCGCCGTGATGTTGGCCCTGTAAAGCAATAATGAGTGTCCTGTGCCCCTGGCACCTCTCACCCCATGGCAACAGCACTAGCCCTGGCTGGAATTTCAGCCCCTGCTGCCACTTGCTTGTCTGTGGTGTCCTGTGTGCCCAGGATGTCCCTGTCCCTGCTGCTTCTTGGCACAGCAGCCCTGTGTATTCTCCAAGGATATCCCCATCTGTGCTGCTTCCCAGCGAAGTGCTGCTGTGTGTCCCCATGTCCCCCATGGTGTCCCCATGTTCCCCATGGTGTCCCCATGCTCCTCACCATGTCCCGGTTGGTGTTGCTGCCCTACAGAGCACTGCAGCTTGTCCCCCCTCCCCAGACTGTCCTCATCTGTGTTGCTTTCCCACAGAGCTATGTTGCATCTCTGTGTCCCCCTGGGATGTCCCCAGCCATGTCACCACCCTGCAGGGCTCTGTGTAGTGTCCCCGTGTCCCCAAGGATGTCCCCAGCTGTGTTGCTTCCTGCAAAGCCCCGCTGTGTGTCCCCAGGGTGAGCCCTGGCTGCCCCTCCAGCATCCCTGGGGAGATGGATCCAAACCCCTCTGGGTCCGGGAGAGCCCGCAGGGGATGGGGAGGATGCAGCAGGACTGGGAGCAGTGGGATCAGTGGGATCAGTGGGATCAGTGGAGCAGTGGGAGCAGTGGGATCTGTGGAGCAGTGGGATCAGTGGGATCAGTGGGATCAGTGGAGCAGTGGAATCAGTGGAGCAGTGGGACCAGTGGCAGCAGTGGGAGCAGTAGGATCAGTGGGATCAATGGGATCAGTGGAGCACTGGCAGCAGTGGGATCAGTGGGATCCATGGGAGCAGTGGCAGCAGTGGGTTTAGTGGAGCACTGGCAGCACTGGCAGCAGTGGGATCAATGGGATCAGTGGAGCACTGGCAGCAGTGGGATCAGTGGGATCCATGGGAGCAGTGGCAGCAGTGGGATCAGCGGTATCACTGGGATCAGGGGAGCTCGCTGCCCTGGAGATGTCTCCTGTCCCCACCAGGGCCCCCTTGCCGGGTCCCCCGGGTGGGGCGTGTCTGGTAGGGGCTGTGCCCGGCCGGGGCTCGGGGGTGGGGGCTGCAGGGTGCCAGGGCAGCACCCGGCCTGTGCCCCCCATGTCCCCGTGGGCAGGGACCCCCAGGCAGGGCCCTGCAGGGAATATTTAGCGCTTTCCTTTTTTTAATCTCGCTATTTTCTTACAGAAGCCCCTCCCCTGGCATGACGGTCCTAGAGGCGTTTATTAACGGATCAGAGAGTATAGGTTTATAAATTCTTATAGAGTAGTGGAAATATTTTTATCCCTCCACAACCGTTCTCAATAAATACGGCTGACCTGGCTTGTCTGCAACCCCTTGTGGCTTCCACCAAATGGGGGCACCCCGTGGCCCTGGGAATCCCCCATCACTGGGCATCCCACAGCCCTGGGCACCCCACAGCCCTGGGCATCCCCCATCCCTGGCCATCCCTCATCCCTGGCCATTCCCTGGCCCTGGGCATCCCCTGTCCTGAGGCTGGTGCTGGCCCGCTCTGTGGCCTCTTGTTCCCAATTCCTGTTCCCTTGCAAAAGGCTCAAAATGGATACTGGGGGGGTTTGTGCTGCTCTCACAGGGACACCCAGCTTGGGGTGTGGTGGGAGAGCCCCTTGGGATCCAGCTCTGGGGTGAGGGGGCACAAGGAGGGGTCTCCCCCTCTCATGTGCCTTGGGGTGCTGCGTGCTGCTGCTGTGGGGCTGGGATGGGAGTGAGGAGGGCAGAGCCTGAGCAGGGATGGAATTGCCCTCCACATGCTGCCTCTGGGCACCCTTGTGTCCCCCCACCAGTGGGGGAGCCCTGCCAGGAGACACCACCAGTACCTGTGCCCAGTCACCCCAGCTTGGGTCCCCATGGACCTGCTGGGGTGGAGGAGCAGGAGGAGTGGGCAGAGCAACACAGGGATAGATGGGCTGCATCTCCAGCTGCGCCCCAGAGGGCATCATCCACCTGCATCCCAACATCCCACCCTGCACCCCAATATCCCAACACCCCACCCCTGCCCCTGCATCCCCTCCCTCTCCTCCCCACAGAGCCCTTGGGCTGATCCAGCCCAGCTGAGTGCAGGGTCAGGGAGCTGGGACAGGGCCATCCCCAGGGCCACACAGACTGGGGAGGGGTGGATGGGTGGATGGATGGATGGATGGATGGATGGATGGATGGATGGATGGATGGATGGATGGATGGATGGATGATGGATGGATGATGGATGGATGATGGATGGATGATGGATGGATGGATGGGGGATGGATGATGGATGGGTGGATGATGGATGGAGGGATGGATGGATGGGGGATGGATGGATGGAGGGATGGAGGGATGGATGGATGGATGGATGGATGGATGGATGGATGGATGGATGGATGGATGGATGGATGAGAACTGAGGGTTCTGGCAGGTGACAAACAGGACATGAGCTGGCCATGGGCACTGGCAGCGCAGGAAGCCAAGTGTGTCCTGGGCTCCTCCCATCATGGTGGGCAGCAGGGGAGGGAGGGGATGCTCCCCCTCTGCTCTGCTCTCCTGAGACCCCTCTGGAGCTGATGCAGCTCATCCCAGCATAAACATGGAGCTGGTAGAGCTGGCCCAGAGGAGGCCACCAAAATGGTCTGAGGTGGTCCATGGTCTCTGCTGTGGAGGAAAGCTGCTTCATGGGACCTGCCAGCCCCACCCCCTGCTCTGCTGCCAGCCACTTCTCCCCTTGCTGAGGGTCAGAGCAGGGACCCCACCTCCTTAGGGTCCTTCCCTCCTTCACCAGCACTGCCTCAGCCCCACCTTGCTTGGCCCAGGGTACTGAGCCCCGCTGTGGCTGTGGCTGTGATGCCAGTTCCTGCTCTTCACCAGGCCAAACCCCCCCATCATCCCCCATGAACCCTCTTATCAACATGGGAATGGAAAATGTGCTTCCTTGGCTGGAAGCAGCTCTCACCCCAAAGGCTGGGATACACAAACCTCCCACACCCCACCATTGCAGCTCCAAGAAGGATCCCCTGGCTGCCTCTTCCTCCCCAGAAAGCCAACAGAGCCTCTGCTTTTGGTCCCAGAGTGGCTGATTTATCTGGTTCCCATTTTTCCAGAGGATAAAACCCAGCACCGACGCTCCAGTGACATCCCCAGCTGTGCCCACCCTTCCCTGCACTCCGTTCCATGTGATTTTCATCACACCTTTAAAAATAAAAAGCCCCAAACCCACTCAAACCCAGCCTTCCCAAGGCAGAGATTGATATTTCCACATGGCAAATTCTTCCATGCGATTCCCCAATGTCCTATTTTTGGTTTCTCACCAGTCCTGGCACTGGTTGCAGCATCCGTGCTGGAGCTCCAGCCGAGCTCAGAGGAAGGGAACAAAGGTTTCTTAGGGCAGAGAAGGAAATCTCCCATCTCCTTCCCTGGGCTGTACCACCCATGCCTGACACCTAATGAGACCTCAGGTGACATCAGTCCTGTTGTTTCCCTTTCCCCTTCCTTTCCATTTCCCTTTTCCCCCTCCGTTCCCTACTTATTCATTTGTTCCTTATATAATTAATTATACTTTCCCCTGTGGGAGAGCCCCTGCAGCCCCACCTTTTCCCATCTTTTCAAATCCAGGAACCAAGGCACTGCCTCCAGCTCTTTCCCCCCTCTCTAGTACCTCTTCTCCACTTGTCACATCCATTCCTGGTGCCACCTCTCCTGGATCCACGGGAGCCAGGAGCAGTCATTCTGATTACTTTGGGCTCTGTCTCTCCTGCATCCAGGGGAGCCAGGAGCAGTCAATTCCAATTGCTCCCATTCCTGTTTCTCCCAGACCCAGGGGAGCCAGGAGCAGTCATTCTGATTACTTTGGGCTCTGTCTCTCCTGCATCCAGGGGAGCCAGGAGCAGTCAATTCCAATTGCTCCCATTCCTGTTTCTCCCAGACCCAGGGGAGCCAGGAGCAGTCATTCTGATTACTTTGGGCTCTGTCTCTCCTGCATCCAGGGGAGCCAGGAGCAGTCAATTCCAATTGCTCCCATTCCTGTTTCTCCCAGACTCAGGGGAGCCAGGAGCAGAGCCAGGAGCAGTCACCCCGATTGCTCCCAGCTCCATCTGCGTGCCCGGGAGCTGCTGGCTGGGGGTGAGAGCCCTTCCCTCCTCTGGCAGCTGTGACAAGGGGTTGGGATGCAGTGTCTGAACACATCCAGTGGATGCTCCTGATGGAGCAGGTAGTCCTTGCATCCCCTGCTCAGGGCAGGAGGAGCTCAGAGAAGTGAAACCCCATTGCTGCTGCTCTGCCCCTCCTGTAAAGGCAGCTAAACCACCCCTGAATGGGACACACGCTGGAGCCTCCAGCCAGCTCCAGCTCTTCCATACCTTTTCCCACTACTCTGTTCCCCACAGCCAGTGTGGAAAGACCAAACCAAGAGCTTGACACATTTCTCAGGCTGGGAGAGCTGGGGGTGCTCACCTGGAGAGGAGAAGGCTCCAGGGAGAGCTCAGAGCCCTTGCAGGGCCTGAAGGGGCTCCAGGAGAGCTGCAGAGGGACTGGGGACAAGGGATGGAGGGACAGGACACAGGGAATGGCTCCCACTGCCAGAGGGCAGGGATGGATGGGAGATTGAGAAGAAACTCTTCCCTGTGAGGGTGGTGAGGCTGTGGTGGGCACACGAGAACACGACATGAACAGATGGATATGCAATTACAGCCTGGTCTTTACTTGCAGAAGAGCCCACCTGTGGCTGTGGATTCTGGGCAGCTCCATGAGATGCCTTTACTGACACGTGATGTTATTTCTGGAGCTTCCCTGAAAAACCTCAGGTTGTGCTGTGTTTTTTGAAGATAATGCCCATTCCAGGAGGCCCACCAGGAGCAGTGCTGAGAGGCCGGGGAGCAGCAGCTGCTCCTCCCCTCGCTGGGGATGTTATTGATGATGCCAGCGCCAAGCACACAGAAGAACAGGCAGGGAAAGGCTGCTCTGACGCTGACATTCCCATGTGGAAGGGGACAAGGTGCCCCTGTCCTGGCTCTCTGTCCAGGAGCACAGGCAGAGCCCCTCGGTTCTGGCTGTTCCTGGACAAACAGCACCATCTATTTGCAGCACGAGAGCAGAGGGGGCACAGCGCGGGACTGGGGATCCCGCCCTGGAGCAGCAGCCTCTGCTGTCCTGGGTCACACTGGGACAGTCCTGACCCCCAGACCCTCCTGCAGCCCTGGTGACACCTGCAGCTTGCTCCAGGGTCAGGGCAGGAGTTGCAGGACACGAGTGCAGGAGCAGGGAGGGGAGAGGCTCCAGGCTGGGGGCTCAGCTCAGCTTTGGGTCTCTCCTTCCTGGGTAGGCTCTGTCCTTCCACTCCCCTGCATGGACACGAGGACTCCCAACCTGGGACCCCACAGGACTCAGCCATTCCCCACATTTCCCCATCACTGGCTCAGACAGGCTCCAGCCCCTGAGGCATCAGAGGTCCCAGGAAGGTGTTGGCCCCACAGCACCAAGGGGAAGAAAGTCAGGCCAGCCCCAGCCTTGCTCCAGGGGCTGAACCTGTCCCCAAGGCAGCCCATCCCCACCTCCAAACCCAGCTCAGAGCCCCTCAGGATGGACCCCGACGTGTTGTGAGTGACAGAACTGACCTAGGACCACCCGTTCCAGCCTTACCATGGAACTGGGAGGAATGAAGAAGATCTGATTTATTAAACCTGCTGGGAAAAGCAGACTGAGAAAACTCAGCCCAAGGTGCTCCTGCCAGGAAAAGGGTACAAGGGGTGACCTGAGGCCTTCAGAGCTCACATGGAGAAACCACTACTTCTTCTTGCGACGTCTGGTGTTCATGCGGATCAGCTGCTGCCCCTGCTTCTTGATGTCCTCCCTGCTGGGGATGTAGTCGTGGTCTTCCTCCTCAAAATCCAAGGTGTCTGCAGGGGAGAGTGGAGACGAGGGGCTGGGGCGGGTCTGGAGGCCTGGACCTCTGCTGTGGCCATGTCCCTGGGAGAGCTGGCACGTTTTGTTGGGCTCATGGGATCCAGGAGAGTCCTCGTGGACCTTTCCACCCCAGCATCCCAGGGTGACCTGTGGGACCTGGTGATGCCACCACTGTGGCCCATCTCCATTACACTGCTGGGGCTTCCCATGAAGGTCTGGAGCTGCAATGTGGTGGGCACAGCTCCTGCTTTGCTAAAGAAAGGTGGTGAGCTGCCAAAAGCTTTTTGCCTCTTCCAGGAGCATCCACAGGCAGAACCAAGCACTGATTATTCTTGATGAGGGTGTTCCCTCGTGCCCCACATCTCTCCTTGTTCCTGCAGTAGCTTGGTGCTCATCATGCCACCACCTGCCTTCGTTCTCCCCCACCGCTGCCTAAAAACACCACCCACATCTGAAGCCTTGGAAACAGCCAAGGTCAGCCTCAAGACCTGGGGTCAGTTTGGAGGTTGGTGTCTGCTGGGCCAGTGGGAGACAGACAAGGACTCCCCCCTCCCAGGGGGCAGGGCTGGAACAGTCACTGTAGGACATGTCCCCACTGTGCTCTCCTACCATCTTCTGTAGCGTCCTCATCCTCAAAGGAAATCCTCAGGTTCTGTTTTTCACCTGCAGTTCTTTCCTCCAGAAGGTTCCTGACCTTGGCAAAAGTCTGTGAAAGACAGCCTGGGTTGAGTGCTGGAGGGCAGGCGGGTGTTACAACCCAAGCACCATGGGTGTGCCATCGGGGCTGAGCTGCTCCATGGCTCTTCCCTGGGGCCTTGCTGAGGAAGGATGGCTTGGATGGCCTTGGTCTGGGAGGGCCCTGAGTGTGTTCCCAGGGCCACCGAGCCCCCATACCTCGCTCTGTTCATCAGTGCTGTCCTCGGGCCGGGCTGCCGCCTGCTGCTTCAGGAACTGCAGCTTCTGCTCACAGTGCTGCAGCTTCTCCTCCATCCCCAGCACCGCACCTGAGTCCTCCTGGGGGAGACACAACCACCTCGGTGGGGACAGCCAGCCGTGGTGGCCGTGGTGGCCGTGCCAGGTGTCCCTGTGCTGCCCTGCCTGCATGGCCCTGCTGCCCTGGAGCCCCGTGGTACCTTGCCAGGGATGGAGATGCCCTGCAGGCGGAGGAACATGTTGTCAACGATGTTCTCAAACTCGATCAGGCGCTTCTGGTTGTTCAGCATGTGGGCTCGCATCTGCTCCAGCCGCGCCTCCTCCTGCTTCAGGTTCTCCCTCAGCTCCTCCTCCTGCATGCTGGAGCCAGCCACACGCACATCACACAGCTGCACAGGGGTGCAGGGACACCCCAAAGCTGCTCCGAAAGCTGTTCAGGTTGCCCCATCCCCAAATGCAGGCCAGCTCCATGCTGCTGGCAGCACTTCCCATGCCCAGCAAGGAGAAAGGGAGCTCCTGGACCCCAGTGGGAGCTTTGGGTGCTCTGCTCTGCCAGCAGCAGAGCTGGGAGCTCAGAAACCCTCCCAGTCCGGGAGGAGTGCGTGGCTGCAGTGGGGTGCAGGTCAGGGTGCCTGCTGGGACATGTCCCCCCCTAAAGTGGTGGCCTGGCTGGCAAAAGTGTGCAAGGCCAGCAGCACCTGGCAGTGCTGACAGGCTGGTTGAACTTCAGTTTGGCCTGCTTGGACTCCAGGTTCTGCAGTGTCTTCTTCAGCATGTTCTTCGTCTCGTTGCACTCATCGATGTGCTGCTTCAGGCTCCCCAGGGATTTCCTCTGTGCCTCGATGCTGCTGGGGATGTCCTGGCCAGGGGAGACACAAGGACTCAGCCCAAAGTGCTCCTGCTGGAAGCCTCGGGAGGGTTACAGCACCATGGAGCTCTGTGGTTCCTGCTCATGGGGAAGGGAAGGGCAGTGCCTGCCTGCAGACAGGGGCTTTGTGGGGCTCCGGGGAGAGAAGAGCAGATAACTGCACAGGGAAATGGGGGGAGCAGAGAGGCCGCAGCCCCCCAGCACTCCAGCAGCCCCAGGTTTTAGCAGGGATGGGTTTTCCATTACCCAGAGGCAGGAGCACTGCAGGGCAGTCTTTGCCTTCTCCATCTTGTCGGTCACAAAGGCCTCGCGCTGCATCTTGGCCATGGCGGCCTCCACGTCAGCACCTGGGGTGGCAGGGAAGGAACAGGATGTTCAGGGAAGGAGCAGGGCAGGGTGTCCAGGGAAGGAGCAGGGCAGGGTGTCCGGGATGGAGCAGGGCATGGTGTCCAGGGAAGGAGCAGGGCATGGTGTCCAGGGAGGAACAGGATGTTCAGGGAAGGAGCAGGGCAGGGTGTCCAGGGAAGGAGCAGGGCAGGGTGTCCGGGATGGAGCAGGGCAGGGTGTCCAGGGAAGGAGCAGGGCACGGTGTCCGTGGCTGTGCCCACATCCCCCCGCCCTGCCCCCTGCCAGGCACTCACCCATCAGTGTTTCTGAGGAGCTCTGGTCCTGCTCTGCAGAGAGCATGGACACAGCTTGCTGCAAGGACAGTCACTGTCACCCCTGGGGGCTCAGTACTGCAGGCTGCCCCTGCCCTGCCTGCCCCACACCCAGCTCACCTGCCCCACACCCCAGCTCACCTGCCCCACACCCCAGCTC
>NW_005054381.1:2615676-2624747 GCF_000277835.1 Geospiza fortis | reverse complement strand
ACCTGCCTCTGCTGCTTCTCGCTCTCCTCCTGGTGCCGGAGGCTCTCGAGGTGCTTCCTCTGCTCAGCCAGGGACTGGTCCCTGAGCTGCCTCTCCACACGGACCTGGGGTCCCGCCTTGGCCATGAGTTTCTGGACCATAACAGAGAAGGGAAGAGTTGCTGCCAAAGATAGTTGGACCTTTCTACAGATTGGTTATTCGGTTCAAGTATTGGTTTAAATCGAGATGTGGGAAGAAATTGTTCCCTGTGACAGTGGTGACACCCTGGCACAGAGCAGCTGTGGCTGCCCCTGGATCCCTGGAAGTGTCCAAAGTCAGATTGGACAAGGTTGGAGCAACCCGGGAGAGTGGAAGGTGTCCCTGCCCATGGCAGGGGGCTGGAATGAGACGAGCTTTAAGGCCCCTGCTAACCCAAACTATTCCATGAATCTGTGATTTGAGCTACTGGATGAGCTCCTGGGATGCCCGGTGTCAAAAGTGACCCCAGTCCATGCAAACAGGCTGTGAAGGAAGCTTGGCAAGGCAGGCTGGGGGGTGGGACACGCTGCCTTTGCCATGGCTGGTACTTCAGACAGGCTGACCCCAGCCCCAGGGGACAAGAGGGAGATCTGGCAGGACCTATGGAAGCCTCTGGGTGCTGTGGGCAACCTCAGCTCCACCTCTTTTGCCCCTTGCTGAAGGGAGGCTCTCAGGTATGTGGTGCTGTCTGTGGGCACTGGAGGGTGGGAAAGGGCCCCAGTTATCTCACCTTGATGACATTGTCGGCTTTGAGGGTAGTCCGGCCAGTGAGCTCCTCGTGGTACATCACAGTCATCCCAGACAGGAGGTCCAGGTATCGAGGCAGGTACACCAGCTCCTGGCACACAGGGAGCCACAGCAAGTCACCTGCCGGGGTCCCCCGTGCTGTGACAGGGTGTCCCCTGGGACACAGTCCCTTGGGCACCCCGTGCCTTTGCAGGGAGAGCAGGTGAAACACTGGCACAGTGAGGAGGAGCTCACCCTCCTCAGGACCTCCTGCAGCCTCAGGTACAGGTTGGTCACAATCTGTCCACTGTGAATTTTCATGAGCATCTTCTCGATGTCATTGCCCAGCTGGCGAATGGTCTGGGGCAGACACCGGGGGAAGGACAGAGTGACTGCGTGTGCCCAGCCCAGTGCCCAGCTGGGGGTGCAGGGGCTGGATTAAAGCCCTTATGGGTGTTGGCACACCAGGAAGGGCTCCCGGGTACCTGCAGCTCTGGCTCTTGCCACTTAGGGTCTGTCTCAGCATCCTGCAGATCCTGCAGGTGCCTCTGGCGCTCGTCCCTGGCTTGGCTCCACTGCTTCAGCTGGTGCACCAGCATGTCACACACCTTCACCTGGTCATGGATTTTGGCCTCGATCTTCTTTATGACCACCTGGATGGGCATGAGGCCATTTTCCAGGCTGGATGCTGCAGAAGGGGATGCTGCCCAGAAAACTCCCCCCAAGGTAGAGCTGGGGACACTGAGACACTGCTCCAGGATGCTGTCGCTGGTTTGACAGGATGGGGTCTGGGAGAGCTTTGCTCTGGGGGCTGGCTGGGTGGGCAACTGCTGGTGGCAGGGCTGGGCTTGGGGACTCTGCACAACATGGAGCAGGGCTGGGGATCAATAAAATCGATCAGGGCCCAGATGGGGATGCTGTCAGAGGGCAGCAGCACTGCTCTGTTGCTGCACAAGGCCTCTGGGCAAAGGCAGCTCTGTAGGCACAGCCTCGATCTCCACGGGTTTGTAACCAGGGCACAACCTTGGGACAGGCAGTGAAGGGCAGGGACAGCATCTCTGCCAGGGATGTGACTGCACCCTGTAGGGACACGGGCAGTGCCAGGGACATGGGGGGTGGGACAGCAGGAAGGTCTGCTGGGACAAAGGGGCTGCATGGATGTGTCCCATGGGACCAGACATGAACACCCCGTGTCTCCACAGCAGCCCTGTGAGGCTGTCCTGGTGCTGGCATGTCCCTCTGTCATGCACAGTTCTCAGTTCCCCTGCTCCCAGCTCTGCCGTTACCTCCAGGCTCTCAGTGCCTGAAACGAGCTCCTGGCCCTCTCCGAAGGCATCCTTAGTGGGGAGTTTGTTGTACTGCGGGCAGGGAGGGACAAAGATGGTCACTGTCAGCCTGGGAATGACACATCTTTTGCTGGCCTGTGCTGCCAGCTCCTGGAGGAGCGGGGGATGCAGGGCCAGCACCAGGCAGGCGTGCAGGAGGAGGGACCTGCTGGTACCTTCAGGACAAATTTCAGGATATTGGAGTCCTCCTGCAAGGCCGCCTGCAGGCTGGGGAGCAGCTCCCTGTTCTGCCGGAGCTTTTCCTCACAGGACTGAGCGAAAATCTTCCTGCCTTGCTCTGGGGGACATCAGGCAGCCAATGGCAGCGCGTGGGACGAGGGGGCTGTGCCGCCCCTGCCCCCGAGCAGCCCGAGGCAGCACCTTGCAGGCCCACTAGGACACGCATCTCCTGGTTGCGCTGGCTCAGGTCGGCCTTGGGGCCCCGTGCGCTGCTGGGGGCCTCCATCCCTTGGCCCACCATTCCCAGATCCCTTAGGACAGTTGCCGAGGCCCTGCTGCCCCCGGAGGTGCCGCAGCGTTGTGACCGCACGGTTCCACCGTGGAACTGTCACCGCGGCACTGGCAACTGCCACCGGCCACACGCCTCCTGCTCAGCCATGGCCCAGCCCCCGCCCCAACACTTCTGCAGGGAACAGGTTCATTAACGACTGATTAATGAGCTCTTGGAAGGGGCAGAGAAGCATTCCAGCTTTGTCTCCCATTGTCGTGGCAGCTGTCAGGGATATTCTGAGCCCCACTAGGAAAAGGGCAGTTCCAGGGCAAACACATGTGCCTGTGTACCCAAACACACCAGCAGTGCTCTCCTGGAAGCTGCCAGCTCATTTAAATGCCCACCTATCTGAAAATTCCAGTTAATTAGCCAGGAAATGGTTGTGCAGGGAGTTATGGTCTTGTTGGAATGGGCAAAGACAAACCAGTTACCAATCCCGAGCTTTATTCTGATGCTCACCATATCCTCTTGCTGAACTACAAACATAACAAGAAATGCCAGCATGTATCTTTATTTGTCCATAAATAAACTCAAGCTCCCTCTACCAGAGAAAATCCTTAATGTCTGGATTTGCAGAAAAAGACTTTATAAAGAAATTGCCTTCCTAGCACCAAGCTCATGAATCAGCTTAGATTCAGTTCTGGAACTCCAGATCTTTAACCTGCTGCCATCCTACTGTGCTCAAGGTGTTAAACACAGCAAACCAAGAAATTAAAGAATTGTGAAATCAGGTATTACTAACACAATATCCTCTGAGGCTCTTGCTCAGCATCTTATTTGCATATTTATGAATGGCATGTTAGTGCTAATTTCCAGTGACAAGCTAAATATCAACATGATCATCTTCAGTGCTTCCCAAAGTGTGTCTGGAGAGAGGGGCACATGAAGGCAGCAGCCCAGGGTGGTACCCAGGGGAGCTGCCTGGGCACACAGAGCTCTCCACACCGAGCCCTGTCTCCATGGCATATCCAGTCACTACACCCCTGCATTTCCTAGGCAGCATTTAAACCCTTGGGAGCAAAAAAAAAAGGCATTTTAAAATGGATAAAGTGGTTCAAGAATCTCTGTTTCACCTGCCCTCAGCAAAACTCAGGCTCTAGGGAGGCAGATCCTCCCAAAATACTGCTGAAGGAATTGATCCCAGCCTTGCATGAGTGCACACAAATTGGCTGCTGCAGAAATCCACTCTCAAGGGGCAGCCTTGCACTGAGGTTCCAGCCCTGCAGCCACCTCACATGCCAAACCTCCCCTCCTCCAGCTGATTTCCACTCTCCCTGATGAAATTCCAGGAAATTCACAATGAGTTAAAGGTGCAGAGGAAAGGTCAACAGCACAAACCCAGCTCTGTTTAACTGTCATAGAAGGGGGGAGTCTCTGGAAGGCAACAGCAACCAAACAGCACCAGGCTCACCTGGGAGAGATCTCCCTGGCTGGCCCACAGCTCCTCACCTGCTGCCTGCTATCTGCATGGAAACAGGAATGTCATATTAAAGCTCCTCAAACTCCTGCTGATTTAGCTTTAAGTCACTGAACCATATCTGCTTTGCCTGGTGGTTTGTATTTTTAGTATCTCCTTCCCCCATTGTTGTCCTCTCTTCCCCTTTTCTTTGCAATACCCCAGTTCAACTTTAAATCATTTGTTTAACACAGCTGCAGCAAGATTTAACAGAATTAGCAAGAACTATATCCCATGCCTCAGGAGCTGGCTGGTAATTCTGTGCATGGATTAGAGAGCAGCAAAAAAAAAGGACAGAGGATAAAGGACAGCTGCCAGAATTGTTCTGTTGCACTAAAAAGCAGAGGGACACACACAAACAATTCTTGCTGGGAATTACTGTCCAACAAAAGCCTGTCTGGCTTCATGGCCAGAGGCCACCACTGCCTGTTTGAGATTCATTTTATCATGTGAAAGCAGCAGCTCCCAAGCACAGGCTACTCTCTCAGCCTACAAAAGCATTGCTACAGCCAGGGACATCTCCTCTACTATTAACAAAAATAAGTATCTTATTTCTTTCTGTATCTATAATATATAAATAGATGATAATTTGTTTTTATTAATGTAGCTAAATATATTCTACAAACAAGTTATTTGGAGAACATCAGCTCTGCATCAGCAAGTGCTGCTATAGCCAGTGAAGGAATTCTTTATGAATGGTCCTTTGAAGTACTTTAATTGCCAAGTAGCCAATTATGGAAGCCTAAGTCAGTTTTCACACTGCCAAGAGACTGATTTTTAGACATGATCCACACTGCACCTGTTTAGAAGTGAAAATGCAACTTTCTTTTCTTAAGGTCCCTCTCCTCACATACAAAGCCACTCCTCAGTGACCAGTGCTATCTCCCACTCAACAGACAACCTGAAGGTAAAAACAATTGGCACCAAATCACTCAAACACTTCTCAACAGCAACGCTGAAACTAAAGCAAAGCCAGAGTAACCTCCTACCACACCCTAACTCAGTTCTTATTAGTGCAACTCTGACACAAAATCTTCTTACAGGCAAAGACATCTGTAAACCAAGCAAGTGTAAAATGATAAAAAAAACCCAACCCACACTGCATGGAAAAATCCCAAAGGATTAGTGTCAGAAAATATTTGGCAGCAAGAGATTGGAAAAAACCATGAAGGCCTAACAGAAGAGTGGCTACACCAGTCACTGCAGGGAGGGTGTTGAAGCAGATCTGCTGCAGGAAGAGTTTGTTATTCAAGCTTTTCATCTCCTTCCTCCACATCCTTCAGACTGAGCACTTCCAGGGATCCTTTCCCTTTTGTCTCACTGCGGATCAGCTCGTCGATCTCCCTGAAGCAGCCTGGGTCAATAAGGCACACCTGGAATGTTCCACATTTCATCAGTCAGCCAAGAATGTTTGGATTTCATCAGCCCCTACCAAGGCCTAACATTCACTTTCATTAAAACAATCCTAGTTAGTTACTGAGGAGGACTCTGAAGAGTTGACAAACTGTCTGGCAGCAAACCTTCCACAGAGCTCTACAGGTCCAGTTCCCCATGCTGGACATGGCTTTTGCCAGTTGGGATTGCTGCATTCTAATCTGTTTCTATGAAAATTTTAATACTAAATTTTGCTTTACCACCCACCAACTTTAAAAAAATTATTAGCCACCCTTAAAATCTAGACAGAAGCCACCAAATAAGTAACAATAACATTTCACATACAAGAGAGACTTATCAGTGTTGCAGGATCATTACTGCTAAGGGGAATTGCACTGTGCACTCCTCAGCTTGGAGCAGCAACCTCGGCATGCCAAAGGCTGCTTCCATGCCCACATCACTAGGATTGTGTGAAATTAAAAATTCCCAGCCACAGTTCTCATTCAGGATCTTGGGTAAGCCTTCAGTTTATCTAAACAGCTTCCATATATGAATTCATCTCCTAGTAAAATACACATGTGTAGTTCAAATCAAACCTGAACCCCAGGGACTGCTTTTTGCTTACCATTTCCAGCTGTTCCTGGAAGTCTTCACTCTCAGTAACTTTAATCAGTGGCTTGAGCTTCTCTTTCAGTTTCTTGCCCTCCTTCGCTGGCAGGATAAATCTCAGCCTCATGTGAGCACGTTCAATCTGCATGGTCTCCTTCAGCTGCCTGATCACTTCCAGGGCCTGTTGGACAAGAAAAAGACCACTTGCACACCTGCTTAAAACCCAGCACCCAGATCCAAATCTCAAACCCTCTTCCCCAACTTCAGAGCCATCTCTCAGTGCTGGTCACTGCTGCTCTGCTGCAGGGAGGCTGCTATCATGCTCTTTTGACAGATGAACAAGAAAAGGCTGACTTGTTGTTTGTGATCACTTTGAACACTTAAAAGCTGTCTGAAATAAAATTAAATAGCTATACTGCAAAACACCACGAACTCACATGGCTCAGATGCAAAACTGATATACCACCTCAATTAGCGTAAATCATAAACCTTTTATTTCTGCTTTAAGTGTATCACTGTTGGGTTTTTTTTCCTTTCTTTCTCCCCTCCCTGAATTCTTAGCAAACAAACTGACAGAGTTTCAGGAGCTGCTTCTCTGCAGCACTCAGCTGCCAGATGGCTGAGTAATCCCTGTGCAGGCCTCAGATCGCAGAGCTCTGCTGATCCCTCTGTGGCTGAAACCCAAGGAATTACACTGCATGGCGGCACCTCGGAGCAGGAGCTGATACTGCAGGAAACTCACCTGCTGCTTTGTGCTCTTGTTGGGTTTGACAGAGTAGTGGATGTCCTTCATGGCCCTTTCGATGAGGATCACTGTGTAGGGCCGCTTGGTCTCGGGGTTCACGCACTTGTCAGCCACGATGGTGGCGATGTCCCGGAACATCTGCTCCAGCTGCGTGTGCCGCTCCTTGTCCGACACCTGCAGCTCCCCTTTGGACAAAATCTGTTTTACCCACACAGAAACTTGTTAATGAACATCCTGGATCTGAAGAGTGACAAGTTAAATTTGACAACTTTGAGTAACTTTGTTAAATTTGACGGCTGCTTGAAAGGTTGGGTGAGATTTGAAGTGCAGAAAACAATAATCAAATTAATTATGTGAATCATTACAACAGACAGCATTGGAAAGGCTTCAGACAAAAAAACTCATCCCAGAAACACTAAACAGCAGCAAGAGAAGCACAGATTTCACAGAATCACAGAATATCTTAAGCTGGAAGGGATCCCTCAAGGACCACCCAGTCCAGCCCCTGGCCCTGCCCTGCACAGACACTCCAGCAATGCCACCCTGGGCATCCCTGGAGCTCTGGCAGCCTCAGGGCCCTGCCCATTCCCTGGGGAGCCTGGGCAGTGCCAGCACCCTCTGGGGGAAGAAGCTTTCACAAACTCCAACATAAACCTGCCCTGGCACAGCTCCAGCCCCTCCCTGGGTGCTGTCCCTGTCACACAGAGCAGAGATGGGAGCTGTCCCTTGGGAAGAGCTGCAGACCCCAATGAGCTCTGATCTCAGTCTCCTCAGGCTGAACAGACCAAGTGCCCTCAGCTGCTCCTTGGGTGGCCCCTCTAGGTCCTTCACCTTCTTTGTAGCTTTCTTTGGACTCTGACAGCTTCAGATCTCTCTTATATTGTGGCACCCAAAATTGCCCCAGAGCAGAGTAGGACAATCCTCTCCCTGGCCCAACTGTTGATACTGGACCTGGTGACCCCAGGAGAGGGATGTTCCTCCTGGCTGCCAGGGCAATGCTGACTCAAGAGATATACTGAAATCTTATCAGCCACAGCAAGTCAATAGTTCATACCCCACCAGAAAGGATTAAGAAATTAGATCTGTTACTTACACCTAAGTGAGCTCTCCCAAGTAAGCAACTGTCCCCTTCTTTTCTCTGCATTCTTAATAACTTACGTGAGGAACTCCTCAGTGCTGGCTGTGTCCAGACACATCGGTGCATGCAAGTTGTGTGTTAGACAGAATTCTTTCCAGCCACATGCATATGCCAAATTTAAAACTATAAAGCAGAGCTACATGGTCCTTTTTACCCATTTCTTAACAAGCAACCCTTTCACCTATGGCAGCATTCTAGAAACGCCCTTCAGTACAAACCAACCTAACTGCGTGACTAAAGCTTCTCACATCTTTTATAAAGCAAAGTGTATGAAACCTACCATCTTACAGATTTCTGTCTGGTCATCTGTTCCAAATGCTTTAACCAGATCTTCCTTCTTTGCCACCTGGCCTTTGGAGACATTGACAAACACTGTGTGTGTCTGCAGGACCTCGTCGAGATCTTTCTCCCTAGAGATTAAGACAAATGTAGAAAACTCAGAATAATCCCAGAATGATGCCAGTGCCCACTCTGCCATGGCAGGGACACCTCCCACTGTCCCAGGTGCTCCCAGCCCTGCCCAGCCTGGCCTTGGGCACTGCCAGGGATCCAGGGGCAGCCCCAGCAGCTCTGGGCACCCTGTGCCAGGGCCTGCCCACCCTGCCAGGGAACAATTCCTAATTCCCAATATCCCATCCATCCCTGCCCTCTGTCAGAGTGAAACACTGCCCCTCGTCGTGGCACTCCATGCCTTGCCCAAAGCCCCTCTCCAGCAAAGCAGCAATGCCAGGAGCACAGCTGCGTTCAGCGAGGAGAAGAAAAGAGCTCCCGCTGCCCCGGGCTGACTCAGCACAGCTGGAACTTTCCAGCACAGAGGGGTCGCTGCCCGGGCACGGGCACGGCGCTCCCGTTACCGGCCCCGCGCCTCCTCTCCGGGTCAGACCGGGGCCCGGGGCCGCGCACGATCCCCGGCCCCGCAGCCGGGTCCCGGGTCACTGCCGACCCCCCTCCCACACCCGGGGCCCTTCCCGGTCCTCACACGCCTCCCGCACCACTACCGAGTCCCACACGGGGTGCCCGGTACGACCCCCTCACACCCGGGTCCCCACACACACGGGCCCCTCCCGGGGCCCCACGCCGGGCCCGAGCCGCCTCCCCGCCGGCTCCCCGGGCACTCACGCTCCGCTGCGCCAGCCCATGACTTTGTTGCGGCAACAGGCGATCTCGAA
>NW_005054381.1:2581783-2615609 GCF_000277835.1 Geospiza fortis | reverse complement strand
GAGCGGGGTCAGTGCCGGGCAGGGGAGTCGGGACGGGACGGCGTGATGGCTGAGTGTGTGTGAGAGAGAGCCGTGATGGGGGAACAGAATAACCGTGTCCGTGGGGTAATAACTGTGATAACTGTGTCCGGGGATGTGGTAGCCGTGAGGGGGGATATAATAACCGTGCTTGTGGGGTAATAACTGTGTGTATGGGCTGATAACGGAGTTTGTGGGATAATGGTGTGTGTATGGGCTAATAACCATGAGGGTCATAGAACAGCCGTGTGTGTGAGCGGTTGTAACTGTGATCGGGTGCTGTGGAGGGAGATGAGGGCAATGGCTGTGGGGGTATTTATTAACCATAAGTGGTGTACGGGGGTAGGAACTCTGAGGTGGGGGGTGTTTAATAACTGTGAGGGTGTGGGATGATAACCGTGAGAGTCAGGGGAAGGTGGGGTAAAACCGTGGAGTATTTGGGGGAGAGAGGGGCATTGACCGTGAGAGGAGGAATAGCCACGAGGGTGAGGTGTGTGTGTTTGTGGGGTGATAACCATTAGGGGGTGTGTATTTGTGTAGAGGATAATAGTGAGCCTGTTTTGGAGCTAAAATTCTCTTCAATATATGTAGCATCTATTGCATTTGAGGAAGTTGTATAGAGGTTAAGGGAATCCCTACAGCTGGTTTGGGTAAAACTGGGAACACTGGGCAAGTACTCTTGGCTCCTCTCTATTGTGAGTCTCAGTGTTGCTGCTGGAGGGCTGAAGGGCATCCCCTTAAGTCTTGGCTCTGGTAACTTGAGTACCAGCCTGTACAAGTTTCCAGCCTCTTGTGTGTGACATCAAATGTCTGTAAGCAAGGGTTGTGTTCAGCAGAAAGTTCTGTGCAGGTGATTTTCCCCTTGGACTGGAGCTTTCTCATTCCAGAGAACTGCATTTGTTGGGTTTATGTAAAACTAAAGCCAGTATGATCCACTGGATGTTTCACAAGGACTTCTTCCTTTCAGACACTTGGACAGCACAAGTATTTCCTGCTTTTCCTTGTAACAGAGCTGCTCTAGAAAGGAAAAACCCAGAGTTTCCCTCTGACAGTATGGAATGCTAGCTTGGAGTTCATCTGACACACCGGAGGAGGTAAAGGCTTCTTGATTCAATTTTAGTGCCTTGTCTTTAGCCAGAAGCTGTTTTCTGCAAAGCCTGGGTAATAGCTGATAACATGAGGCTGTGGGTACTGTGTGATTATTTTGTGTGTGCTCATTCCATATTCACTCCGTAGGAACCTGTGGCATTCCAGATTTAGATGTCTCAATGGATATGTGGAGCTACTTCCATACTTGCCTGGTGTCCATATGGCTGCACAGATTTTACATCTATTCTGCTGTTGCTCTTGGGATCAGCCTTTGGATTGTCATTCAGTTCACCACCAGCAGCACCAAAAGGAAGGTAACTGAGCCTGTCAGCACTTCTCTCTGAGAAGACCCCAAAAACCTGGGTGGTAGTGAGTAGTTACTGGATAAAGGCACCTGCCGTGGGCCTGCTGAGGGTGTTGCAAATCCCAAATGCAGTTTGGTTATCTGGTTATGATCCTCAGCCTGGCTTGTTTGTGTCTGTGGGTCACTAAATGCTCTTGTTGCTCTGATGTTGGGGCAGAGCTCAGCAGGACACACCTCACACTGTTCCTGGGAGAATGTGTCCCCCTGGATTGCTCTGTTGGTCCAGGTAAACCCCTCTGCTTGTGCCCAGTGTTTGCACCTTCATGTTTTCATGATGCTTGTGACAGGCTTGGGCTGGTTTTGGGATGGGAGGGAATTAGACCATTCAGGAGTTGAAAACCTCCTCCTGCAGGTGGGTAAAGATCTGCTGCAGGACTTGGGAGGTTCAGCTGGATCCTGTTACCTCCTGGACAAGTGGGTACTGTAGCATGGCTTAGTCAGGAACACAGGTCCTGGTGTGTTTTTCTGGGTGTGAGAGGAACCAGAATGCTTTGACTGTTGCGGAGAGTGGCCCCAGGATTTGAGTTTTAAATGCTCTTGGTTTGACAGCCCTTGGAGAAGGGAGAGCAGTCCCGTGGGAGTCCCTCTTCCCTTAAGGGAGCATCAGACAAACTGGGAAACGGATGTGGCCCCCGTCAGGCACAGAGGATCCATGTTGCTGGAGTGAAGATCTTCTATGGCTCTCAGACTGGCACAGCAAAGGTATTTGTATTTTTATTGCACATCTGTGAAGTTGCTTTGAAATATTGTTGGGATCTGAGAACGTTGCTTGCCTTGAAACACTGCCCTGGGTACAGATCTGGGAGTTCATCAGCACATTCATTAGCTTCTTACAATCATTGCCCAACATGCAAGATGAGTGAAAAATTAAATAAAAATAACAATTTTCCTCCTCCCTTTAAGCAAGGCATGCAGTAGAGATTGATTATAAAGCTAGAAGTTCACTCTTGCACTATAATTTTAATTTTCTAGCAAGGCTTTTTAGAGAGAAGTGCTGGGTTTGGTGCTTTCTCATGAAGAAATGTAATTTGTGTGTGTAACTGTGACATTATAATGTTGGAACTCTCAGCCAGTGTACTCCATCTTTGTTTTAATGTGAGGAATTGCAGTGCCAGTGTTCAGGCCACCTGTGTCATTATTCTTCCTGGGCTGGGAGAAGTCTGGTGACTGAGCACAGCAGGGCTCGTAGGGCTTGAAGTGATTGATAACTTCCATTGTTTCTTTGTTCAGAGATTTGCCAAAGCTCTGGCTGAAGCTGTTTCTTCCCTTAATTTGCCTGTGGAAATCATTAACATGGAAGACTATGATCCAGAAGATGGTTTAGTAGAGGAGGTGGGTATGGCATAAACACCAGTAACAAGTACAAATTTTTCCTAGGGATGTCAAGGCTATTTCTCTCCTGTTGTTCTGGAAATCCCCAAAGCTCTGTGTTGAATTGCTTCCCTACCTTTGCAAATGTAGCCCATCAGCCCTCAGCAGAAAATGTCTACATTTTGAGAATTTCAAAGCATCAGTTGGACATTTTGCTGTGACAGTGACTGTATGAGCCAGTTCTGTAGTTCAGGGGTGAGCTGGGTGAGAGTGGCTGCCCCAGGTGCTCTGTACACCTGGGCAAGGTTCAGAACGAGCGCAGCAAGGTGGTGATGCCTCTGCAGCCTTTAGAGGCTTTTGAGATAGAAACTCCTTGTGTAGTATATTTATGTATAGTAATCCTTGATGGGTTATTTCTTCTGTGAATATTGATAGTTGCTCCTTGAGAGTTTTAATTAATCCTAACAAAAAGTTTTGGTGGAAACTGCATGCTGGGAATTCGTTCAGGTGTCAGTATGAATTGCCAGCATTTGATACTGCCCCTAACACACCTGTAAATGTGAGGTTGAGGAGTTTGAAATATTTATCCATGGGGCACTTCCCTGATGAAGGAGTTGGGTCAGGAAGCTGCTGATGGGGCTGGATGTCCAGGTTTGCTCTGTCACTGTGTCCCTGTTCAGCTTGACCTCTCTCTGTTAATTTAAGGTGCTGTGCAGATTGTTCAGCACCCTTGGGATTGTTTCCTGCACCATCCCACCCCAGCAGGAGACAACCTTGTCTTTTGATTTCTCCCAGCTGCCTGGGTGTTGTAACTGTTTGCTTTAGAAGAAGGTTCTGGAAAATGCAGTGATTTCTGTTTTTCCCTCCTGTCCTGTTTGTGTGACCAGACAAGCAGCAGGAACATCTGTGTGTTCCTGGTGGCTACCTACACCGAGGGGCAGCCCCCGGAGAGCGCAGTCTGGTTCTGCAAGTGGCTGGAAGAGGCAGCCAATGATTTCCGTGTTGGGAAGAGCTTCCTGCAGGGCCTGAGATACGCCGTGTTCGGGCTGGGGAACTCGGCCTACGTGGATCACTACAACACAGTGAGTGTCCCTCGAGCCCCCTGCTTGGCTTCTGCTCCTCAGAGCCTCAGCTGCATGCAGTGCATCCAGCCCGAATGAGGCTGGTGCTCTGTGTGGGATTGCAGCTGTTGTGCTGACTGGGTGAGGTGCTGGGTTTAGGGCATGGGCAGAATCTCAGAGCCACTGAGCTTGGAAAAAACCTCCAAGATCACTGAGCCCACCGTGTGCCTGATCCCCACTTGTCCCCAGCCCAGAGCTCTGAGTGCTGCATCCAGGCCTTCCCTGGGCACTTCCAGGAATGGGGACTCCAAACCTGCTGTGCCCCCTGAGCCTCCCGTGGCCCAGCCTGAGACTGTTCCCTCTGCTCCTGTCCCTGTTCCCTGGAGCACAGCCCGACCCCCCCCGGCTGTCCCCTCCTGGCAGGAGCTGTGCAGAGCCACAAGGGCCCCCTGAGCCTCCTTTGCTCCAGGCTGAGCCCTTTCCCAGCTCCCTCAGCCTCTCCTGGGGCTCCAGACCCTTCCCAGCTCTGTTCCCTTCCCTGGACACCTCCAGCCCTTTGCTGTCCTTTTTGGGGTGAGGGGCCCAAAACTGCCCCCAGAACTGGAGGTGTCTCAGCAGTGCCAGCACAGGGGACAGTCACTGCCCTGGTCCTGCTGCCACACCAGTGTTGGTACAAGCCAGTGCCATTGGCCTTCTTGGCCACCTGGGCAGTTCAGCTTTGAAGCAATTGGATTTCAAATGGGAAATGCGTCCCACAGGCACTGGGAGGCGTGGTAACACATTTGGTAAATCCTTACTGAGTTCATTTCCCAGCTTTTAAAGCTTTCTGCAGTCACCTGAGGGCACAGCACTGTAAACTCTTGCTGCTTTCTAAACGTGGCTCCTTGTTATGATGTGGGTTCTAGCTTTATTCCCTGATGTGAACTGTGGCAGAATCTCTGCCTCATCGTTGTTCTCATCTCACACAGAAAAATGGCATCACTTGTCACAGGTTGTGTTCAGAGCTGGGGCTGTGTGTCACACATGTGACTGTTCTGACCAACAAGCACCACACAGAGCAGTCTGTTCCCAGAGCCTCTCCCTTCACCGCAGGGGTGGCAGAGGGATTTTCCAATGCAGTCTGAAGGGGTGTGGTGCTGTTCAGGCTGCTCTGTGTCTGTGCTAAGCCAGCACCTGAGAGGGACTCCCCAGGCCCCTGCCCTGCAGTGCTGTGCAGCTCACTTGCTCTTCCCAGGGCTGATCCTTGCTTTTCTGGTTGTCTGCTGCACTTGGCCCTTGTTTGATTTCCTTTCCAACCCTTCCTCCTGCCCTAGGTTGCAAGGAGGATGGACAGGTGGCTGTGGATGCTCAGTGCCAGCAGGATCATGGCTCGTGCTGAGGGGGACTGCAATGTGGCCCAGAGCAAGCATGGCAGCATTGAGGCTGACTTTGAGGCCTGGAAAGACAAATTCCTCACTCGGCTCCAGGCGCTCTGCAAAGGGGAAAAGAAGCCCTGCAGGGGGAAGTGCAAGAAGGGGAAGTGCAAAACTTCAGGGAAGCAGAGCAAGGAAAGTTCGGACGGTGAACATGGGACATCAGAACAGGACAATACTGAGGTACAGCCAAAACCCTTGAGGCCTTATTTTATTGGGAGCACTGTGTGACTTCTCCCCTTCTTCCTGCAGTCCAGAGGGCTGCTGTGGGAGCCTGCTACTTGTTCTGGAGTGGGGGGAGAGGAGAGCTGATATCCCATGGCAATAACAAGTAGAACAAGCCATCTGAAGGAAGGACCAAAGAATCAGTGATGGAGCCAGGCTTGATGGCATTTGTATGATGAGGGAGTCTTGCTCCTGGCTGGGGACAGATGCTCCAGGGAACCAGGCTGAGTTCTCAGCAGAGCCTTTGCCTTGTCTCAAGGCCAAGGGGACCCTTCAGTTCCCTGTGAGTCATTAACCTGCTTCCACTTCAACCCTATGAAGCTCAGCTGCTCTGCCTGTATCCCAGGGTTTTCCAAAGGCAGCTGGGGTGTGTTACCTGAACAAATCCTGTGTGTCCTTTGTGTGTGTCTGCCTGTAATCATTTCTCTCTTCTGGAGTGTTTACTGATTGCAGATTTTGACTAAGAAATCCTCTCTATTGCTCTCCAGTGCAAGACCCAGAGCTGCTATGGCACTTTAATCCTCCCTCGAGCCATATACTGTGGGTTGGAAGTTATTGCTGGGTTGAATTTTATAGGAAAGTAAGTGGTTCTTCTGGCTGGGTTTGGGAGTGCTGGCTGCTGCAGAGCAGGAGGAATAAATCTCACTGTCAACCAGGCACTTGGGTTTAAAGGGGTTCAGGGTTCCATATCCATCCTACAGGTTTTTGGTAGGCTATTGTTTGTTTTGAGTGGTCTTTACTGATGAGGAGAGCTCATTTCACTGGTTAGCTTAGTCTTACATTTAATAGTGAGATGAATTCTTAATTTTTTCCTCTGCTTTCTCCCACAGGCAGAGGAATTGTTTGAAACCAGTAGTGAGGAGGAAGCTGGAGACACAGATTCTGTCATTGATGTTGAAGATCTTGGCAATATCATGGGCCACATGAAGAAAGCAAAGGTACTGCTGTTAGAGGGGGTATGGAATGGTCAGGTCTTGTTCGCTGAGCAGCTGGATTGATTAAAACATAACTGGCTGGATTTGAATCTGTGGGGTTTGGTTAGAGGGAGAGTAAAATAGCCATTGAAGAACCTGGCCCCAAAAAGAATATCTTTGGTGGAGTGTTGGGTGTAGTCACAGACTGACTCTGTAGCTTGCTCACCAAGCAAATGCTGCAGTGATAAGCTGTGACTTCCAGTCTGAGGGAAGATCTGCTTGCAGAGCTAACACTGGATCTGGCTGCAAATCTCTGCACTGAGATTCCCAGTGCAGTGGCTGAACACAGGTCCTGTTCCTGTACTGCCTGTGGGTTGTCACTGAAATGCAGGTGTGAGGACAGGGGCAGGGTGTGCAACAGGAACACCCAGCTGCCAGAGCACCTTGCCTTGCTCACTGCTGCCCTGGGGTGAGGTCTGTGCTTCAGACACTGGGCCTGTCACACAGCCCCAGTTCCTGCTCCATCCCAGGCTCTTGCTGGGTCTGTTCCCAGTGCTTCTGTTGGTGTCCCTTTCCTGTGCTCAGTCTGAGCTGGGATGTGTCACACTCACCTCACACCAAGCACTGGGGACAGGGAGCAGCTGCAGGGCCTTGCTGTGCTCCCCAGTCTTTGCTGGCTGAGCAGTTGTTGGTCAGGTGGGGAGGGGGGGCCTGTGATGTGCTCTGAGCCCATCTGCTGACCCCCTTTGCTCTCAGTGCCCTTTGCATGGTGCTGTCATTGTGCAGCCTGGAGCTGCTGTCCGTGCCCTTCTCACCAAACTGACTCTGTGATGACACACGTGGTGTGTTCCTTACCGTGGGTGTGTCTGCACTCTGGGGTTTTCACAGCTCTTTCCCAAAACGGGGCCCTGGCACAGGGTGCCCAGAGCAGCTGTGGCTGCCCCTGGATCCCTGGAAGGCCAGGCTGGATGGGGTTTGGAGCAGCCTGGGACAGTGGAAGGTGTCCCTGCCTGTGGGAAGGATGTGGAATGAGATGGTCTCAGGTCCCTGCCAATCCAAACTGCTCTGTGACTCTGTGAAAATACAGCAATGTCCTCGGTGCTCTGAGCTGAGGTGGCACTGCTGGGCTCCCTGAAGGCAGGCCATGGATCGCAGGAGGGTGCTTGGAGAGCAGGAGCTTACAAGGGGAGCACGGGGATCTCTGTTGCTGCCCTCAGGGAGGGGAAGGAGGTGAATCAAACGCTGCTGTTTGTAGCCAGCTCTGTGAGGAGAGGAGCCCCAGCGATGGGGCAAGGCTGGCTGCTGTGAGAGGGCTCGCCTGTGCACTGCAGCTCGTCAGGGAAGGCTGGGCAACCTTCTGGCTTCCCTTTGGAGGGAGAAAGGACCGCAGTTCCTCACGGCGAGCATTAACATTGTTCCTGTCTCCTCTCTCCTGCGCTCGCCACTAGAGGTCAGCGGCCAAAAGGGAGCGGGGTGCTGCGGCAGCTCCGGGGCAGTGGTGACAGCCAGCGCTCGTGTGAAGAACTGGCATTGAGCTTTCCCTGACTGACAGAATATAGCAGCATCGTGATCGAGGAGCAGTGTAACCCAGGAAAACCACGTATCATAGGCCAGTTTACAAATAAAATGTGAGCACAGCAATTAAACACTTTCTGCTGTTCACTGGAAGAAGTCAGTGCTGAGGTCAGTGTGTGTGGGTTTGTACACAGGTAGGGAAGGTTCACTGCTGTCTGTGCCTTGGCTGAGGCAGAACCCAAACTGTTTTATCTTCAGCCTTCCTGGTGCTCTGCTGGAGCAGGGAGAGTGTTGGATGTGCTTGTGTTCTGCAGTAACTGTGACTCTGTGCAGATCAGGGTGCTGTGGCTGTGGCCCAAGTGCCATCCTGATCAGAGGGGCAGCTGCTGCCTGAGCACAGACACTCACCTGGAGCTGGAACCTGCAGGTGTTGATCCTTTGAGCCTTTTCCTTGGAGGAGCTGGCAGAGCTGTTCTGCTGTGAGAGTTAAACACTGCTCTTCTGCAGAGGATCAAATCCTGAGGGAGCAAGTGTTGGTGTGGGCCTGAGAGCTCACTCTGAGTGTGCAAAAGGGCACCTCTGTTGAAGTCCTATCCCCTTTCTAGGCTCTGAGAGGTTTCCTGTACCAAGTGAGTCGTTCTGCCTTTGGCCATTTTCCCTCTCATGGCATGCTGGACTGTGTAAAATGGCTGTGACACTGTTGTTTTCCTGACCTAACCTGTTGTCCTGCAGGACTCCTTGCCCACAGAGCCAAGTGCTCTGGGATCTGAACTGCTCACACACAGGTGAGCAAGTCTGAGAGAAACTTGGGTATCTGAACTTGGGTATCTTCTTCCTCAGGGGTTATGCATATTCCTCATAACCCCTGAGGAAGAAGACAGTTCTTCCTCCTCAGAGTTCCTTGAGTCTGGAATGCGCCTGACACTTTCCAGCAGCAGTTCTATGGGTGTCATTGTTGGGTATTCACCCCTCTGCCTATGGGATGTGGAGCAGCAGGTTCTGCCTTGTGCATTGTCATTAATTTGAAGTGGTTTTGGGTCCAGCTTTCGTCTCTTCTGCATGGATTGGCTCTTGTGAGGCTCACTAGCAGGTAAGGCAGGCACAGATAGTCAGAATTCCTTATTGTCCTGCCTTTTCTGGGATGCCAGAGTGAGGCTGTGGGGGGATCTAATAAATCCTTGCTCACATCTCTGCTGGTCATCTTCATTTAATTTTGCATCTGTCTTTTGTTGTTTGCCTTGACGGAAATCAAGGCTGAGGTTTGTCTTACAGCTTTTCCCTCCATATTCTGCAGTTTTGTAAAGTGCTGTCAAGGGGCTTGAAGCAGGTGCTGGATTCCTGCAGCCACTTGGAGCCGGCAGATGGATTCAGGAGTTCCAGGGGAATGCCAGAACCTCTCTGCCAGGTTGAATTATAGCTACTACAGACTGAGCTAGAGAAGAGATGGGTTTTTGAAGAGCTGCTGAGTGTGAAGTTTCACAGTTCATGGTGATGGTGCCTTCTGCACACTGAGTCTGAGCCCAAACTGACACAGGGTTGGCTAGATATTGGTAATATATTCAAGTATATTAACTGGTAGCTGATCCAACAGCAAATTCCACACGAGTTTATCAACTCTCATAATATGTGCTGATGGTTTTTAATGCATTTAAGAATGAAGTTGACTTTGGAGTTTTGCAGTTGTGGCACACTTTGCCTCCAGAGCTGATGTGGATTTGTCAGGGAAAGTGAGCTCTGATGGTGTTTGTGGCCTGCAAGGTGCCATTAATCACAGGGACACCAGTTCTTAGTGTGGATTATCTCCTCCAGCTGGGAGATCAGCTGAGAGGACAGATCCATCTACACTCATTCCCAGGGAATGGAATGACTTTATTAACCTTCACATTTCTAAACTCCAGCCATGAGTAATAGCAATAATAATGTCCTGATTCCTTGTTTGATGGGTTTGGAAGCAATCAAATGAGCATATTTGTTGATGCAATTTTGAGATGAATGCTCATGTTTTCTACAACAAGCAGTGTAATGATGCTGACAGGCTGTTTGCAATGTAAAGAGAGAGGGGTTGATAGGAACACACTGAGAGTCTCCAGGAACCAAACCCTGCCCCAGAGTGTTCAGTTTGTGTCCCTCTGTGTCCCTGGGCCCCTTTGGCACTGGTCCCTGAAAAGTCACCCTGGGTTGGCCAGTGTGAATCCCAGCCCTTCCAGCCTTTCCTGGGAGCCCTTGGAGCCTGGGGCTGCTGTGGAAGCCCAAACCTTGCAGGCCCTGGGGGAAGGAACTCTTGAGGGAGCTGGGTTTGGTTGGAGTGGGCCAGTGGGCAATGGGGTATTTAAGGCCTAAGGTTTAGAGACCAAGGGTCATATGCAACTTTGTGCTACAGCTAGGAACTTTTTAAAGGAGGAAGGAATAATCAGTGATGTGTTAACCAAATGGAATAAAAATTGAGTATGTAACTTTCAGTTAAAACTGATGTAGACATCCAAAAGCTTCAGCTTTTAATGGGTGAAGGATTCCTTTATGAAAAATGTTCCCTTATCTGCAGCAGCTGCTCTGGGCCAGATTCTGACCCTGTGCTAGTCTGGCTCAGAATTCAATGTGAGTCTCCATTTTAAAATGAGCTTTAAGAAATTAAATTTAACTTCTTGGGGACTAGTTCTGTCATTAACAGCAGGGTTTGCCATAGGGACACTTCACCCTTCTCCTTTCCTGGGTTCAAGCATTTTTCTCTGAACCCTGGCTAATGGAAAGGATTACAATTGCTAAACAGAATTACAAGAGATCTTGAGGCATTTTCTGAGTGAGGCTTGTCAGTGATAAAAGGGAAAAAAGAGCCCCAAAATAACTTTAATGTAACCTTTGTCTGGATGTGCAGTCTGCAGTCTCTGACATGTGGTGTGGCAGTGACTTCCTTGGTAAAGGCATTTGAGAGCTCTCAGTGTTTATTTGCAGCCTTTTCCTGACCACATCCTTTGCTGGAGATGGTCAGGACTGACCCTGCAGCAGCCCAGCCCTCCTGCTCGCCATTTCTCACCAACTTTGTGCTCCCTTTCTCAGGTGGTTTTCTTTTTGCTGTGCATTTTTAAAGTTTCCTGCTCGTCTAATGACAGATTTGAGCAGACTTCCTGAAATTCTACAAATCAAAGCAGTAGAGCCTCTCTGCCCTGGAGCCAGGCTGGAGAGCTGGGGGTGCTCACCTGGAGAGGAGAAGGCTCCAGGGAGAGCTCAGAGCCCTTGCAGGGCCTGAAGGGGCTCCAGGAGAGCTGGGGAGGGACTGGGGACAAGGGATGGAGGGACAGGACACAGGGAATGGCTCCCACTGCCAGAGGGTGGGGCTGGATGGGATATTGGGAATTAGGAATTGTTCCCTGGCAGGGTGGGCAGGCCCTGGCACAGGGTGCCCAGAGCAGCTGGGGCTGCCCCTGGATCCCTGGCAGTGCCCAAGGCCAGGCTGGAAGGGCTGGGAGCACCTGGGACAGTGGGAGGTATCCCTGCCATGGCAGGGGGGGCAGTGGGTGGGGGTTAAGGTCCTGTCCAACCCAAACCATTCCAGGTTTCTGTGGTTTTTTGACCACTTGAAAAATTGCCATTGAAATGAAATGTTGTTTTAGTCTTGAACTCATGGAAAAGAAAGAAATGGAGTGGAGAAGTCTTTACAGAGCTACTCGAAAAAGAATCTGCAGGAGTGGCAGGAGTATGGAAGGATGTGTGCTGCCTGCTCTGTGTGAGAGAGCAGAAGAGACTGAATGGAAAATCTTACTGGTTGGAATTTGGGCATTTGGGACACTTGTTAAACTCTGTTAACTGGACTTCAGTTGGGATTTTTGTAGCACAGAAGAAAGAAATAAAATGTGGCTCAGTTTTCAAGTATAAGCAGTCCCTTTTGGGTGGACACAGACACATTGTTAGTTTTGACTCCTTTGGTGCTTTTGAAAATCAATCTTCTTCCTGCCTTGTCCAAGGAAGTCTCCCAAATCAAACAAGCTCTGGCAGAGTCCCTCAGCAGTGTGTGAGTTGGAGCTGTGCTTCAGCAGCACCTTGTAAAAGCTGCCCTACAGCAGAGCAGTGCTGCTGGAGCTGAGAGCAGCACTCTGAACCCTCCTGCAGCCCTGCAGATACAGTGGAAAGTTGTGACCTGGGAGGTTTCTTGTCCTTGAGGACTTGGGCTGATATTGAGTCTACAAGAAAATGATGTTGGTGGGATCACTTTTGCCTCTGTGTTTCATGGCAGATGCTCAGGGCCCTTTCAGGCTGATGCACTTGGATGGCAGCATAAGCTCCTGTCACTGCTTGTCAGCAGGAGTTTGGGATTTAAATGCTGTAAATGTCCAGAAATCTCAGCCCTGACTTTTCAGACAAAGGGAAATGGAAAATTCCCTCCATGAGGATGGAGCTGCAGGTCTGTTTTCCTTTGCTTAGGTGGGAGCTGTTGCCTCGGGATAACACCAGGGACCTTCTGTATCCTACAGCATAGGGAGGGAGGTGGGGATTCCACCTCCTTATTTAAAATTCACAGGGGTTTCTACTTCAGGAGAGAAAAGTCCCGATTCTGAATTTGGGGTTTTTTTGTTTGTTTTTTGGTATCAGTCAGAACTTCTCAGGGACTTTCCCCATTTTGAAGGGAACCTACAAGGAGGATGGGGTGCCAGGACACAGGGGATGGCTTCCCAGTGCCAGAGGGCAGGGATGGATGGGATATTGGGAATCAGGAATTGTTCCCTGGCAGGGTGGGCAGGCCCTGGCACAGGGTGCCCAGAGCAGCTGGGGCTGCCCCCGGATCCCTGGCAGTGCCCAAGGCCAGGCTGGACAGGGCTGGGAGCACCTGGGACAGTGGGAGGTGTCCCTGCCATGGCAGGGGTGGAACAGGGTGAGCTTTAGGGTCCCTCCTAATCCATTCCATGATTCTGTGACTTTAGGGCCACTTTCTGAGAGCACCTGCCCCAATTTCCCCTTCTGGCCCAGGCAGCTGATGTTTCAGTCATGGCCAGGTGCTGCCTTGCCCCGTTCCCTCTCACTCCTTGTGCTGCTGTCAGCTCTTTGTGCTTCACTGGGCATTGCTGGGGTGAGTGTGTAGCCTGTGATTATGTAGACTCTGGCAGGTGTTTTTAATAAGGTTTTCTGTCTGTTGGGCCGTTTGCTGGTTCACAGCTCGCTCACTCTGAGCTCTCAGGTGTCTGTGCTGCAGGAGCTCCAGGCTGTCTCTGCTGGTGACTGACAGCAGCGAGGGCCGGGGTGCTGTGGGATTGACGGGGTGTTCATCCCTGGGCTCAGCAAATTGCAGCTCTGCCTCTGCCTGTCACAGCTGAATTGTGACAGCCACAGCTGTGTCCCTGCAGGAGGACAGTCCCCAGAGTGCACCCTCTGCTCCTGTGCTTGTCTTCAGGGGTGTCTGTGGAATGGGCCCCCTATCCCCGTTTCCCCATGTGTTTCAGCCTTCCAGGAAGGTTGTTTTGTAAGGAAAGGAGTGCCATGCCTGTGGGCAGCCTGGTGTCCCCCAGATCCCCACATGGTTCCTGTCAGTGGTGCCCCTGCCAGAGGAGGCTGAGCAAGGAGAGGAGCTGCCAGCATTGCTGCCTGTCCTGCTGCCCCTGGGACTTTGCTTCCAGAGCTCTGCTCTGTGAACTTTAACTCTGGTTCATGTAATTCATGAACTTTAATAGTTCATTCCCCAGCTCCTGGGGAAGTGTTGCTAATCCTTCTTGCTGCCAGGCAGCTTTTTCTGACAGCCTGGCCAGCGTTCCCTCAGTGCTGTTCTGTTAGTGCTGGCTCCAGCCCTGGTATGTTCCTGTTTGCTTAATGCTTGTGCTTTTCTTTTGGGAAAAGATCCTGGAGCTTGTAGATGGATGAGGCTGTAAATCGTGGCAAGGCCAGAGCTTCCCTTTGTGTGACCACTGGGAGGTTAAGCAGGAAAGAAGTTGAGTCATAACTGGGTGCAAATTTTTTTCTGAGAGTAAAAGCTTTTGGGGGAACTTTTTTCCCCTGCCATGGCACATCAGTAAATAGAGCCACGAGGCTAAAAGGGCTAAATTCATTTAATTTAGAGAATCATAGAATGGTTTGGGTTTGAAGGGACCTTAAAGCCCATCTTGTTCCCTGGGCAGGGACACCTTCCACTGTCCCAGGCTGCTCCAAGCCTCAATGTCCAACCTGGCCTTGGGCACTGCCAGGGATCCGGGGGCAGCCCCAGCTGCTCTGGGCACCCTGTGCCAGGGCCTGCCCACCCTCACAGGAAAGAATTACTCCTTAATATCAAACTCTAATTTCCCCTCTGTCAGATTGAACCTGTTATTCCTTGTCCTGTCCCTCCAGTTCCTGGTGCAGGGTCTCTCTCTGGCTTCCCTGTGTCCCCTCCAGACCCTGGCAGGTGCTGGGAGGTCTCCACACAACCTCCTCTTCCCCAGGCTGCACAGCCCCAGCTCCCTCAGCCTTTGTGTGGAGTTTCAGGGTCTTTTTTATTTTTCTCCCCCCTGCATGACCAGTTTGAAGAGTGTTTGATGGATAAAGTGGGAAACACAGGGAGCTGTCAGGCACCCTGGCATCCTGGAGAATCACAGAATCACTGTGTTGGAAGAGACCTTCAAGATCATCAAGTCCAACCCATGCCCTAAACACCGGAACTCACCCCTGGCACCCAGTGCCACATCCAGGCTTTGTTAAACACACCCAGGGATGGGGACTGCACCACCTCCCTGGGCAGCCATTCCAGAACTTTATCACCCTTTCTGTGAGAAACTTTTTCCTAAAATCCAACCTGTATTTCCCTTGGTGCAGCTCGAGGCTGTGTGCTCTGGTTGTGTCAGTGCTGCTGGAGGCAGAGCCCAGCCCCAGCTGAGCACAGGCACCTTTCAGGAGCTGCAGAGAGTGATGAGGGCAGCCCTGAGTCTCCTTTTCTCCAGGCTGAGCACCCCCAGCTCCCTCAGGGTTTCCTCGCAGGGTTTGTGTTCCCAGCCCCTCTCCAGCCCCGTTGTCCCCTCTGGATGGGCTCAGTGTCCCAAGGTCCTTCCCAAACTGAGAGGCCAGAGCTGGAGAGGGCACTTCAGAGAGGAGGACAAGTGGCAGTGGCACATCCTGTGGTCACCTTTGAGTTTGGAAGGCAGATTTGGAGGAAGCCCTTTGAAACACTGGCCCTGGGATTTGTCTTGGGGCAGGGAATGCTGAGGCCCTCACTTTTGTCAGGGGCTCTTGGTCCATGGAATTTGTGTTTTCCTTGCCTTGGGACTGTGCTGCCTCTGCCTGTTGTGCTGCCTGTGTGAGAGGGAAAGGGAAGGGATTCCTTTTCCCTTCAGCTGGAGAGCAGGGGATCATAGCTGAGGTTCAGCTGCCTTTATTCACAACCAAACCCCTCCAGCCTGCAGTGGAGCTGTGCTGAGCCTTCCAAGGAATCAGAGTGTATCCAGAGGTTTTCCTCATCTCTGGCCCAGTCCTTTGTGAGCTGCACCTCCAGTTTTTGGCAGTGAAGTATTTCAAGGGCCTGAAAAGCAGGCTCTTGTCACTGCTTGCTTGATTTGTTATGGAAAGACAGTGATTTGCCTTGGATTTACTGCAGGGCTTTGTACTAAATCACCACAACTGGAGAAGTTTCCTCTGTGCAAAGTTAACTTTTTTCCCCTCCTCTCCAACCCTCAATAACAGATCTGAAAGGTTTATTAAGTAAATAAGTGGAAATCCCTGTGCAGTGAATTCCATTTCCCACCAGGAGTACGTGCAGCCAATCCCCTGCCAAAGTGAGCAGGTCAGGTATTGCAGGGCAGGGAAAAACAAAGCATGGTTTTGTTTACAGGCTCTCACATCAGGGTGTGGGCAGGGAGAATTGTGATCCTCTCTGTGAGGGGAAAGTGATATTGAACTGTATTTCTGCCTTGCCAGGAAGGAATTGGATGTTGTTCTGTTGAGGTGTTTTCTCAGGTGCTGCAGTGGCAGGGAGGTAGAAATGCAAATGTTTTCCATGCGGAAGGACTTTGTGTTTGGAGGCTTTCTTGGATGGGATCTCTCATTTGTAATTAATTCAATGGCTGCATTTTTAATATTAGGATGTGCTCCATAGTGGAGGTTTAGTTCCTCTGGGAGGATTGACCTGGCCTGAGATGGTAAAGCACAGGCCAGGAGGTGTCCGTGTTTAAATCCTGCTCAGGACTTCAAGGGGCTCCCAAATCACAGCATCAGGGAGTGATTTGGGTGGGAAGGGACCCTAAAGCTCCTTGAGTTCCACTCCCCTTCCTTCCTCTAGCCCAGGTCTCAGTCTGTGCTAAGGTAGGGCCTTGCCTGTGGCCTGGGCTAAGTGATGGCTTGTGGCAGGACAAGCTCTTTATTTAACACTTGGAAGATGAAGTTTTTTATCTATTATCTCCTTCCTTCCTTATGCATGAAGCTTTCCCAGCAATATTAATATTTTACTGTTGAAGAGTCTTGCTGATAAATTAAGCTCAAGGCTCAAGAAATTAGCTTTAAAACCCACTAAATGGCAATTAATTATTAGATGTAGGCTTCCAGGGGAGTTTTGATGTGTTACAGAAACCAATGGAGTCCTGCCTAAAGGCTCAGGAAGCTGAATGGAAGGAAGTAGAAGGTGGATACAGCTTTCTCCCTCAGAAAGGACCATGTCGTGGTACTGGTTGTTGAAAAATACATTTCTGAACAACGTCCCCGAGGCTGTGGGCAGTTATATCCAAAATGAGTAGGGAAGGTAATAATCTCTGTCCCTGAATGTTTTACTCTCCTATTTCCTTCTGAAGTGTTTATTAGGAGCTCTGTTTTGTCCTTGAACTTCTCTGTGTGTGGGTTTTAATATTCAAATGTGTTTTTCTTTGGAGGCACCTTTTATTTTCTGAGCTGTTGCTCAGGTACAGAAGCAGTCTGTTCATGTGCAGGAGCAGCCAGCCTCCTCTCCCTGTTTATGAAGAGCAGTTTGGCGAGTCAGGAGCACTGGTTTCCTTAGTGATGCTGACAGTTGGTGAGGAGACTCAAACTGAAAGCATTTCCATTAACTTTTCCATGGCTTTGGCACAAAAGAGGCTTGGATGTGAAATAGCCTCAGTATTGTCAAGACAAAATGTCCTCTGCTGGTTTTTGTTGTTTATCCATAACTCCTTCAATAAAAGCCATAAAGGACTGACAGATTACAAGTTGCATGAAATATCCAAGTAATTATTTCTGCTTTGATGCTTCTTTGTGCAGACATGAGACAATAAATACCCATAAAGTCTCAGCAGTGACACTCACACAGCAGGGGAGTCACCACTTGTTACGTGCCAGGGTTTGCTTCTCCTGCCTATGACTTTATCCCAGTATCTGGAGCTCCTGCCCAGGGCTTAGCTGTGTGTGGAAGCAGCTGGAAGCCAGACTTCCATGGCTGCTGCTGGAGGGGCTGTGGGCAGGGGAGCAGCCTTTCCCTGCAGGCCTTTGCAGTGGCTGAGTTTTGGTGGTGCAGGTGGCTGCTGCTCCAGGGCTGCTGTGCTGTGTGAAGTGCTGGGAGTGCTCCCTGAGCTCTCCCGAGCAGTGGCACTGCAGGCACACACTGGTTTGGTTATTGTGGAGTTGTTGTGTGCTCATGAAACATTGGGGCTTAAAACCTGGGGTCACTCTTGGATGAGATTTCACAGCCTGGTTGTTAAAATATCCTTGGGAATTTTATTGCTGTGTCAGTGGGACAAATCTGGTGTGCTGGGGGTGTTCCTTTTCCAGTTTACCATCCTAAGTTACTGCTGGGAAGAGGGATGAGGGGCAGGATTAGAGGGAAGCAGGAGTTGCCGTGTGCCACTCAGCTCAGTTCATTCCAGCAGGTGTGTGGCTGTGCCCCAGTGTCTGAGGTGAGGCCTGGCTCTAACTGGCTGTAATTCCCTGTAATTCTTCCAACAGAGAGAGCAGGAGCTGCAGGAGGGAGCTGGTGGAGCTGAGAGGAGAGAGATGATCACCCCAGCCCTGAGGAAGGCACTCACTAAACAAGGTGAGGCTCTGCCAGAGCAGCTGGGCACAGCTCAGAGCCTGGAGCTGCCTTTGGGCAGAGCAGTGGGAGAGGGGCTCTGGGGGGAGCAGGGGCTGCCCTGGGCCCTCGTGGCAGGCCTGACCCACAGACAGGACAGGACACACGGCATGGCTGGGGCTGGAAGGGCCTCTGGAGATCACCCAGTCCAACAGCACCAAGGCAGGGTGCCCCAGAACTGGTGGCACAGGAAGTGTCCCAGGGGCTTTGGGGGGTGGCCATAGAGGCACACTCCAGCCTGCCCTGGGCAGCTGTTCCAGAGCTCTGCCACTCTGTGGGAAGAGGTTCTTCCTCATGTGGAGATGGAATTGGTTGTGGTTTAGTTCATGGCTGCTGCTCCTCATCCTGTCACTGGCACCACTGAACAGAGCCTGGCACAATCCTCTGATACCCCTGGGGATATTTTATGGATTGATGGGGTTCCTCTCAGCCTTCTTTTCTCCAGACTAACCAGGCCCAGCTCCCACAGTCTCTCCTGACCAGGGAGATGCTCCAGACCCCACATCATCCATCCTTGTGGCCTCCACTGGACCCTCACCAGTAGCTCCTGGTCTTTCTTGAGCTGTGGAGCCCAGAACTGGGCACAGCACTGCAGAGGTGCCTCACCTGGGCTGAGCAGAGGGGCAGGATCACTCCCTGCCTTGCTGGGAATGCTCTTCCTCATGCCCCCAGGACACTCTGCTGGCTCCTGGGCAGCTCCTCCTGCAGTGCCTGGAGCTCCCAGGGTTTGATGAACCTACTGGGGCAGCTTGAGAGATGTGCCCATGGTCCCACACTCTGCAGCTCCCACAGTGTAGGTTTGTCAGGGAATATTTAAAGATCAGCTTTGCATCTGTTTTGCAACTTAGTCCCTTGCTTTTACCTTCCTTTCAAACTCTGATTTGTTGCTGAAACACTGTTTCCAGAAAAGGAAGTGGTTTGAACTAATTTTAACCATCCACTAGATGTTGAAAAAGATCAGCAGCTCTCCAATGAGAGCAGTTGGAGTGAATTTCATGTCTTTTTTTAAAACAAAGGACCAGCATGAGGAGAGCCAGACTGAGCCCTGCAGTTCAGGAGCCTCAGCTGGGAGTGGCAGAGGCAGGAGGAGACTGATGGGAGCTTTCTTTTGCTGCTCACATGGAGACTAAAGGGAGTTCAGTCTGGCTTCTTTTCTCCCTTGGGGTGGAGTGTGCTTGCCTTGCTGCTAAATCAGTGTTATCATGGCACTGTTAAGGTTGCAAAAGGTCTTTAAGAGCATCAAGTTCAACCACCAACTCCTCTGTTCAGCACTAAATCATGACCTCAAGAGCCACATCCTCACATTTATTCAGCACTTGTAGGGATGGGGCTGGCCTGGCTGCTCTCCTGGAGCTCCTGAGAATGTCCCTGTGTCACTGAGGGCTGGGCTCTGGCATGTCCTGGGCCAGTCCAGCTGTGCAGCCCAGCCCTGCTGCTCTCAGGGCTGAGCCTTGCAGTGCCTGCAGTGCTCTGCCCAGCTTTGGTCACTGGGTTGGCATCAGCCTTGGCACAGCAAAGAGCCCTTCTTTAACTGTGTGCTGTGAGGAATGACCCGAGGGCTCAGGGAGGAGTGGCAGGGACTTTGCCTTCTCCTCATGGCCCCAGGGAGCTGCTGCTGGCTGGGGCCAGTGCAGGCCTTGGACCAGTTCATCTTTTCAGTCTCACTCCTGAAGCCTGTGGTGTGGTGGCAGTTATTTTGGTTTTGTTTGTCATGTATTTGACTGCATTTTATTTATATTTGACTTTGTTTTGTGTTTAAGGTGGCAGCCTTTTGTTTTTATTTATTCATTTATTCAGTTACTACTAAAGAAAGCAGGGGAATGGGGCAGTGCTCTGTGCTGGCCCTGTGCTTTGTGTGGTGGTTGGAGCACTTCCCCTTGGCTCAGTCTCACTTTCCCTGCTCGTTTGGGTTTGGGCGCTTTTGTACAAAGTGGCCATTTGGAAAATAAAGCAGCGCTGGAGAGAAGGTCACCTTACTACCATAATTCTTTTGACTCAAAGAAGGCTCCCCAGAGAGCTCTGATTTCCTTGTGACACTCCAGGGATAGGAATTCATTATCCAGACAAGTGGGTCCACATTTTCCCTTCCTGCTCATGGTAGTGCCAGTATTGGAGCCACTGGTAGGATCTGCTTACATAAATCTGCACTTTCAAAGACTCTGAACTGTTGGGTCCTCACAGCCCAGCTGCCTCTCCCAGCTCTCCCTCCTCTGCTGCTCACCAAATTCTTCAGTGGTCACTCAGCTGTGAAAAAGAGAAGCTGCGTTGGGTTTTTTAATGTCATATAGCATTTTTTCCTGTAAATAACACACCAGGAAGGCTTTTGTGGCTACAAAAATAAAACAATTCCCTTCTTCCCTCAGCATCATTCCCCCTAAAATAATAAGTGCAGTGTAGTCAGAAGATTATCTCATTTATTTTGCACCAACTGGTTTCTTTGGGTGTAGGCTCAGTGTCTTTTCAAGAGTATCCCTGAGGGCACAATTAGCCCAAGAGAAAGAAAATGAGTATTAGTGGGTCAGGGAGAGCTATTCTTTGATACTGCAGTTGCATAACAGAGGTTTTCCTTGGAGCAGATCTCCTCAGACCATGGTAGTGCTCACTGTGGATTCACCATAAAAGCAATTTACCTTCCTCGAGGTAAAGGGAGCAGTGCTTAGGCAAAGGTTTTTATTTTAGCCCTGGCATTGAATATTGGCTAAATTTAGCCTCTCCATTGGGTTGCAGAGCCCTTGGAGCTGCCTGCTTGCAGGATAACTTGATAACAGCAAGATACCTTGATACTCAGCAAGAGCTGCTTTTGAAAGTCCCAGCCAGAGGCAACACAATTCCAGTTCCCTTTCCATCAGTGCCCAGCTCTGCCTGAAACAGCAGCACAGCTCTGAGGCTTTGGTGAGGGCCAGTGCCCTGGGGGAGAGGCTGGCAGTGGTTGTTGGTTGGGTTTGCTGTGCTCCTGGTAGTGCTTCAGCCGTTCTGTGTGTCCGGGGAGCCAGAAAGAAATGAAATAAACTGAAAGTGGAAACAAGCTTTCCATGTTCACATTTCATGTGGTGCTTGGTGAGTACAGCCCAGTGTCACATTTCCTTTTTGGGGTTGCTTGTAACTTTTTGACACAATTGCTTTTGGGCTGAAAGTTGCTTTTGCTTGGCCTGGGTGCCAGGAGGATTTGGTACAGGGTGAAGGACTCGTGAGCCTTTGCAGTGTTCCTGATTTCTTATTTAAATCCTTGGTGAGCTTTAGAGGGAGTCTTGAGCTGCTGTTTCAATAGGAAAGATGAAAGTAGAAAAACACAATGGGGTTTTCTTTTCCTGTAAAACAAACAAAAAACCAAAACACCCTTCTGTGTGTCAGGGGAGGCTCAGGCTGGATCTCGGAGAAAGGTTCTTCCCCCAGAGGGTGCCAGAGCTCCAGGAGCTGCCAAGTATGCCCAGGGTGGGATTGTTGGGGTGTCTGTGCAGGGCCAGGGCTGGACTGGATGATCCCTGTGGTCCCTTCCAGTCAGGCTGTTCATGACTCAGGGGCTGACCATGACTTTGTGCTCTGCTGGGGTTGGTGCCATCATTAGTCACAGCTGCTCCTGGATCTGCCAAATGTTTTATTGACGCTCATGGTCTGAGTGAAGCCAACCACGTCCTGCTGGATGCTGGCAGCTGGGAGAGGGATTGTTCACTGCCTGCCTGAGCTATTTGGAGCTCAGACATGATGTGTCTCAGTGCCAGCCACCTCCATCAGCCCTGTCATGTCACAGGGGTTGTTCAGCAGCCCCAGGTTGGTTCTGACGCACTTCCCTCAACAGGGCAGGAGTGGAACAGGAGCAGCGAGCCCAAAGCCCTGAGAGCTGAGTGTTGGCTGAGGAGGCTCCAGTGGGGAATGGCTCCCCACTGCCAGAGGGCAGGGATGGATGGGATGTTGGGAATTAGGCATTGTTCCCTGGCAGGGTGGGCAGGCCCTGGCACAGGGTGCCCAGAGCAGCTGGGGCTGCCCCTGGATCCCTGGCAGTGCCCAAGGCCAGGCTGGATGGGGCTTGGGGCACCCTGGGACAGTGGAATTGTCCCTGCCCATGGCAGGGGTTGCACTGGATGGGGTCTAGGTCCCTTCAGGTCAGACCATTCCAAGATTCCAGGATTTCAGAAACTGCTCACACTGTGTTTCTGCCATGCTCTTTGCTTTGCTCTCTCCTGCTGTAACAGGACCAAACAAATCCCTGCTCTCCCTCCCTGGCAGCACACTGGGGACGGGTTAACGATGCCAAAGGCTGACCCTGCTGACATTGGATGAATTATTCTGTCCCACAAGGACAGTTTTGCTGCAGTCCAGTTGGTTCTGTCTTTACTGGTTAAGGAAAGATACAATTTAGCCCCAGGGTGCCCAGGACACCTCTATTTTACTTGTCTCCAAAGACAAGTGGTGCATTAAGAGACAGCTCTTATCTGAAATAGTCTGGGCTTCAGCAGCCACTTAAACTGTCGTGCTCTGACTTTGTGCTGCAGCTAAAGCTGTGCTTTGGCCTGTGGCTTTTAGTGGGGAAGGGAAGGCAAAGAGGCTGACTTCAGAAAAATACTGAAGGCTGGGCTTTTCAAGTGCTCACCAACCTGGAGCTGAGGTTTTTAAAAGCTTTGGTGGCTTTTTGTGGCGCTTCTCGGGCTAGGGTTCCCAGTTTCTGCAGCTCTGGTGCCCAGCTCAGCCTGGCTCTCTGTGCTGAGCCTTTGGAATGGTCAGTGTGTGGAAATGGCATCTCAAGCCATGGCACAGAGCTGGTGCTGCTGGCTGGGTGCTTTGCAGGCTCTGTGCTGCAGGGTTTGGGGTCTGGCAGGCTTTGGGGGAAGCTGTTTAACTCCAGGTGGCACTAGCAGCCCACAGCTGGCTCCGGGATTGGTGACACTGGTGCAGTCCCCAGAATGTGCCACAGAAATCAAATACTGGCTGTGGGCAGATTAAAAATTACTTTGCTAGCTAAGAAATTACTTGTGGTGAGCAGAATAAATACAGTGACCAGACCCAGGCACAGAGATCAATTCTTTAGGAAATGTTAGTAAATAAAGGGCAGACACAGGTGAAAGGAAGGAGTCCAGGCAGCAGAAGATGCTTAAGCCCCCCTGTGTGAGAGCTGCCAGGAGCTGGGGGAGAGCCACCTGCAATTCTGATGTGCTGGCACAGCTGTAGCACCTGAGCAGGAGCAGAGGAGATGGATAAATCACATTTAGGGGGCTGATTCTTCTCTCATGTGTTACCAGAGCTGGTAGAATAACCCCATGTATAACAAAGAGGAAAATAAAAATAAACACAGATTTTGAAGTGCATCCTTTTTTTGGTTTGTTTTAGATTTTGGCAGGGCTTTGGAGAGTATTGGGCTTTGAAATTAAGTCTAAGCTGGAACAAAGTACAGGATATGTTCAGGCAAGGATAAAATTTGCTGTGCTTTCTTTGTAAGGTGACACTCGCCCCACACAAGGGGACAGTTCAGACAAATGGAAATGTGGAGAAGGGAATGTGCCCTGAATGACTGAAAAGTGTCTCAGGAAAACAGAACAGAAAAGAGATGCAGCTCCTAGCAGGCAGCAGTTCTGTCTGTTACCTTCTGGGTGTGTTCTGGGTGCTTCAGGAGGGACTTGTGCAGGTGGAACCTCCCATTGCAGACTTCAGCCAAAGCTGACCCTGAGGTACAGCTCTCAAAAATGCCAAGTGCTTGCAGATTTCCTGTGTTTTTCTGTGAATAAAGAATTGCAGAGTCCCAGACTGATTTTGGTTGGACAGGACCTTAAAGCCCACCCAGTGCCACCCCTGCCATGGCAGGGACACCTCCCACTGTCCCAGGTGCTCCCAGCCCTGTCCAGCCTGGCCTTGGGCACCGCCAGGGATCCAGGGGCAGCCCCAGCTGCTCTGGGCACCCTGTGCCAGGGCCTGCCCACCCTGCCAGGGAACAATTCCTGATTCCCAATCTCCCATCCATCCCTGCCCTCTGGCTGTGGGAGCCATTCCCATGGGGATGGCTGAATCACCAGCTGGACTGGCTGATCTTTGAGGTCCCTCTCAACCCAAACCAGCCCGTGATCCCTTTTTGGGAATGCTCTGCCTTGGTGGTGCTTTTGGACACAAAGGGTTCAGATACAGAAGGTTGTGCTGCATTTTCTCTGGTGTTGGTGCAGGTGAGGGTTTCAGTGCTCTCTGAGGCTCTGCCAAAGGCATCATTGGGTTTATATTCCTGTGCTTCAGAGGGAAAGGTGCTCTTGGATTAAAAGAGACATCTGAGTTGGAGGGAAACATCAGGTTTTGAGAATCCTGGAGGTCTCTTATGATCAGCTGGGGAAGCTGGAATTTGTGGTAGCTCCTGGCACTCCCACCCCTGAGCTTTGCCAGTCTCATTTCCCTGGCTCTGGGCTGTCTGTGCAGCAGCTGAATCCCTTTCACTGCCCCCAGGAGGCTTTTACTGTGCCTTAAAAGTGTCCAAGGTGTTTGTGTTGTGTACAGTGCCAGGGATCTGAGGCAGCTGGGAGGCCAAACCTCCCATTCCTTTGTGCTAACAAGGGACAGTCCTGCAGTCCCTGCTTCTGTCCCACTCCTGCTTTCAGCTCATGGGAGCAATCCTTCCCAATTCACAAGCCTTTTGTATTTCTTAAGAGCCTTTTTTCAAACAAAGAGACAATCTAAAATAGGTCTTGGTGGACCTGGTAAGAATTTCCTCAAGGTTGAGCCGTTCTAGGAATGAACCTAGAGGTGTCTCTTGTCATGCTTGGGCAATCTGAAAAATTCCACTTCCCAGCGTCCCCTTCTTCCTAGATTTGTATAAAATGCTGATGTAATGTGAACAGGTGCCTCACCAGGGGCATTTCTTGTTGCTATTATTATTATTATTATTATTGTTACTGTTATTATTACTGTTATTATTAATGGTCAAGTATTCTTTGTCTGGGTGGTGACTCAAGCACAGCAGTTGTGTTTCAGTGTGGAAAATGGTCCTTACAGGTGGTGGGGATGGATCCTGCTGTCACTGACCTTCAGCTCTGGCCCTGTAAAACTGCAGTCCTTCAGAACTGCAGGAAATTGGGATTTTTTTCCCTGTAAAATTTCTGCTAGTGTGAGACTGCCCTGAGCTGCAGCTCTAGCAGATACTCCCTGCCTCAGAGCAGTGGTTTTATTGCAGAAGAGTGCTGGCTAGCTCCATGCAGAGGTGGCAGCTGGACTTTGCTGCTCTCAGGGCAGCCCTGGGACAGCCAGCAGAGGTTGGAGGCACAGTGGGGCCCTGGAGTGGCTTTCCCAGCTCCCAGAGCCTGCAATCCTGGAGAAGGATGGCTCAGTCTCTTCCTTGTGTTTTCTGGAGCTTTTTCAACCATGGATCTCCTTCTTTCTTTCTGTATTGAATCTTTTGCTTTGGGATTTGGGTCAAAGTGAACTTCTGGTGATGCAGAGATCTGAGCTGGGAGGTGTCAGCCAGGCAGGGCTTGTTCCCTGTGCTGGCACTGCTGGGGCACCTCCAGTGCTGGGGACAGCCCTGGGCTCCTCAGGACAGTGCAGACCCTGAGGGGCTGGAGCTTGTCCAGGGAAGGGGCTGGAGCCCCAGGAGAGGCTGAGGGAGCTGGGAAGGGGCTCAGCCTGGAGCAAAGGAGGCTCGGGGGGGGGGAGCATCTCCAGGGAAGGGGCTGGAGCCCCAGGAGCAGCTGAGGGAGCTGGGAAGGGGCTCAGCCTGGAGCAAAGGGGCCCTTGTGGCTCTGCTCCCAGGGAACAGGGGACAACGAGAAATGGCCTCAAGCTGTGCCAGGGGAGATTTAGGCTGGATATTAGGGAAAATTTCCCCATGGAAAGGGGGCTCAGGCACTGCAGGGGCTGCCCAGGGAGGTTTGGAGTGCCCATCCCTGGAGGTGCCCAAGGAAGGGCTGGAGGTGGCACTCAGAGCTCTGGGCTGGGGACAAGGTGGGGATGGGGCACAGCTTGGACTGGGTGGCCTTGGAGGTTTTTTCTGACCTCAGGGATTCAGTGTCTGTGGGTTTTGTTCTGGACATTTTGCCACCTGGGGATGGCCTGCAGTCCCTGAAGGCCACTCAGCACAGCTCTCAGGGCTGTTCAGAGTGCAGGGGGTGTGACACAGCTCCTGATAGGGACACTTGTGCTGGTAGAAATTCAGCTGATCTGCTCTGCTCTCAGAAATAACAGAATTGCTCAGTTATGGACATAATTCATTCATGTCCAGGAGCTTGGGAAGACTGGATATGTGTCTGGCACTGGTAAGCTGGCAAAGCACATCCAGAGCCCCTGGATACTGGAACATGCCCTAGGAATACAGACAGCAGTGTCCTGGCTCAGTGCTGAGAGCTCAGCTGGCTCTCTCCCTGACTGCTTTGAGTTTCAGAGAAAAGACTTTTAAACTCTTATGTCCAGGATGGAGTGGAAATGCTGCAGTGTGGTTCCAAAGAGCTGAGCACAGTCCTGCCCAGCCTCTGGAGCAATCAGGAGCTGTGACTTTGGCCATCTCTCCAGTTCCACATCCCTCTGTGCTCTATTAAACTCCAGTTGGCCTGTCAGGGTGAGCAATCACCACATGTTCCTCAGCCTGGTGTTACTGCCTGATAACACTCATTTCACCCTAAAGGTTGTTTAAAAGCTTAATTCACCTCTATAAAAGTGACACTTAATTTCAGTGAAGTTTGGCAAGCTTCTAGATCATCTAAAATTTATCATCTAGAGCAGGATCAACTCATAGCCAGCCTTCAGATGGAGATGTTCTTGTCCTTTAGTTGGGAGCTGAGCTGAGTACTGTGAGCCTGCTCATAATTGAAGGGATCCTTTGCATATTAGACTGTGGAAATAATAAATAGATGGGTTTGTTCAGCTGTAGTGGCTGAAGGTACACAGGGGTGGGGAACAGCAGGTCCCTCAAACACTGGATTGTTTGGAAGGTGCTGTATCCAACTGTGCACTTAGAGTTATTGGTCACGAGTCACAGCCCTTGGAGCAAGGGGGGATGTGATCACAGGGGCTCCTGGCACCCACAGCTCCAGACTTGGGGCCATCAGCAGGATTGGATTCAAGCACTGATGGCCTTGGCAGAGCCACAGGGACGTTGTGGCAAAGCTGATGGAAGAGTGGAGCTGGCCTGAGCCTTCCAGAAGGCTCAGCAGGAGCTGCAGTGTGGGAACAGGGCTGGAGATCCTCAGGCTGGCTTTGATCACAGTTTTTCACATGTTTAATTTGAAGTTTTGCAGTAAGGATGTGCTGTCCCCATGTGTCAGATTTGCACCCTCACTGTAGAGAGGACACTGAGGGGCTGGAGCGTGTCCAGGGCAGGGAATGGAGCTGGGAAGGGGCTGGAGCCCCAGGAGAGGCTGAGGGAGCTGGGAAGGGGCTCAGCCTGGAGCAAAGGAGGCTCAGGGGGCCCTTGTGGCTCTGCACAGCTCCTGCCAGGAGGGGACAGCCGGGGGGGTCAGGCTGTGCTCCAGGGAACAGGGACAGGGGGAGAGGGAACGGCCTCAGGCTGGGCCAGGGCAGGCTCAGGGGGGATTCTGAGGAAATTTCTCACTGAAAGGGTTGTCCAGCCCTGGCACAGCTGCCCAGGGCAGGGTGGAGTCTCCACCCCTGGAGGGGTTTAACAGCCCTGTGCATGTGGCACCTGGGGACATGGGGCAGTGGGGGGAACAGTTGGCTCGATGGTCTCAGGGGGGTTTCCCAGCCAGAGCAGTTCTGTGATTCTGGGACACTCCCTGTTTCTTCCTTAACCTTTTTTCCTTTCTTTTGGCCCAGACTGCTCTGCTGCCTCCCTCCCAGCAGTGCAGCCAGTGCTGGGGAAAGGCTCTGCAGTCTTGTAGAGTCTCTGCTCACTGGCACCAGGGGTGGGACAAGTGTCCAGCCTTGGTCTCTGGTATTTTCTGTCATTCCCAAGTGTCAGAAGCCTGGCATGGCCAGCACCTAGTTCTGGGTGACCACACTTTCTCCCAGTTCCCCACAGGGTGTGGGACCCCAGTTCTGTGGCTTTAGGGTTCTGCACATCTCTGCTGCTCCCTCCTGTCACCACAGCTGGGACTCCTGGCAGTGACAGAGATGAGTAACCCTCCTCTCATCCCCAAAGCTGGCTGGTGTTTGTAAGACTGTTTGATGTTGAATATGTACAATTTTCTTGGCCTTTAAAGGAAGCTGTGGGTGCTCCGCATGGTGGAAGTTGATTTAAGGAACCTAAGAGAAAATGCTGGAGCTTGGCACCTTGTTCAGCTGCTTCCTCTCTTCCCTCAAACAGCTCAGTAGCAGATCTGGGTGGGCATGTCCTATTTCCAATGTAATTTTTCTGCAAAACCCATTTGAAAGCAGCCATATTGCTGTTACTGACAAGTGATCTGTGAGAGAATAATCTTGTTTGACTGGTGGTGCTGGATTTGGAGAAATGGGACAAATAAGGCTTGGACTGTGCTGGGTGACAGCAGCAGAGTGTGCCTTGGACAGCTGTGTCAGAGGGAGGAGTGCAGCACCTTTTCAGCTCTCATCCACAAATCCTATAAGGACACACATTTCAGCAGGGAGGTCTCAGCTGAGATTAGACCTTGCTGGACAAGCTGTTTGTGGAGAAAAGCTGCAGCAAGAGGCAGGACAGAGCAGGGCAGGGGGGTGCTGGGTCCCAGGCGCGTGCAGCTCTGTGTGTGTGGCTGTGCCCCTGCACCAGCATCCTCAGAGTGTGAGCCAGTCTGAGGTGCAGGTGTCCCCAGGGCTGCACGTGGCTTTGGGGACTGGCTGTCACAGAATCCCAGAGTGGTTTGGGCTGGAAGGGACCTTAAGGGGACAGGGCAGGGACACGTCCCACTGTCCCAGGTGCTCCCAGGCCCTGTCCAGCCTGGCCTTGGGCACTGCCAGGGATCCAGGGGCAGCCACAGCTGCTCTGGGCACCCTGTGCCAGGGCCTGCCCACCCTCACAGGGAACAATTCCTGATTCCCAATATCCCATCCAGCCCTGCCCTCTGGCAGTGGGAGCCATTCCCTGTGTCCTGTCCCTCCATCCCTTGTCCCCAGTCCCTCTCCAGCCTTCTTGCAGCAGAGGTCACTCTGCCTGTACGTTCCAGTGTGAGGAGATGGATCAAACACCACCAGTGGAGTGGGCAGAGGAGCCTGGGCAGGTCCTGCTGGGTTTGAGTGGCAGGAGCAGAGCATTGTTTGGTTCCCTGTTAGCCCTGTCTGTGTGCACACAGTTTGATTTTAATTTCTGTCTGCTGCAGCTGCCGTGGCATCTGCTGCTCCTGCAGCTCCTGGCTGGCTTGGTGTCCTTGCAGGTGTCAGGGACTTTGGGATGCAGTTGCTCTCACCTTGCTTTGGGGCCTTGCTGTGCCAGAGCAGCTCAGGGGCAGACAAGCAGGGCAGGGCACTCGTGCTGCTGCTGTGGAGGAGCTGGAGGCCAGTTTGCTGAGCTGAAGGCTTTTTCCCTGTTGAATTCATGCTGGTTGGCAGGAAGAAGGACTTGATGGCTAAAATGTGATATTTTTCCTTGCCTTGAAAGTGTTAATAAGAGCAGCAGGAAGGTGCAGTAGGCAGCTGGGAGGTGCTGAGTTTGGGGACAGCCAGGCCAGTGACATGTGAATGCCACTGTGAGGGACACAGCGAGGTGTCTCAAATCCCTCTTATTTTTATGCTGATTTCGAAGGGACTTTTAATCCTTCAGACATATTGGCCTCTAAGCACTTTTCTCAAAGAGGAATATAACCCCACTTGAGCAGTTTGGGTAATAATAGCACTTAGTGCTTAACGAACGTTGTGCAATTAATCCTCCATGACTCGTTAGAATAGAATTGTGTTGATCTTGGCTGGGGACTGAGGAGCTGATCTGAGCTCAGCTTTCCTTGGGGTGTGGAGGAGCAGCTCCCTCCCCGTGGAGCTGGTGAGGCTCAGGTGGGTTCAGGCTGAGCCCTGGTTGTGTTCCCCTCCTGTGCCCTCCCAGCTGCACTGGGAATCAGCTCCTGTCCTGCAGGCTGGGACAGGGATCCTGGCTGCTGGCTGGGAGGCTGTTCTGGGCTCATGGCCTGGGGCCAGGGAGATGCTCCTGGCACCCTGTCCTGCTCCTTGGGTCTGTGAGCTGTCCCTGGGTTAGCCAGGCTCTGCCATCCTGTCCATGCAGGAGTCCCCTGGGCACCCTGATTCAAACCATGTCCCACTAAAAGAAACCATTTGCAGTTGGCTGAGGTCCCTGGGGTGGCACTGCTATTGCTGGTGGTGTCACCTTGGGGCCAGTGGGGAAGAGCAGCATTGAGTCCACAGTGTCAATCACTCTGGGTACCACTTGGTATATTTTATGTGTCAATTCCTGCAGGCTAAACTCAGTTGTTTGATGATTTGTGCTTTGTTTTCAGGTTATAAACTCATTGGGAGCCATTCTGGGGTGAAGCTCTGCCGATGGACAAAGGTATGTTCTGTTTCCTTTTCTCATTTCATAAATAAAAACAAAGCTAGAGACTTCCTCAGGTATTCCAATTTCCTGATGAAATTACGTTTTAAAATGTGCTATAATTTGCACAAACACAAATTCCAGCTTTCAAGCTATAACCTTGCATTTCCAGCTATTAAAATTCCTCTGCAAAGAGTGAGAATAGAGTTGTGGGACAGAGCTGGGAACATCCTTTTCTGCTTTTTCCTGTTGTTCTGCTGTCTGCTGAAACATCTTCTGTCCACTGAAATCCACGTGAGGGAAGAGAGGGAAGGTTGTATCCCTGATGTGAGCTTGTGGAACAGGGATAGCACAGCCCCTGCCACACCTGAGCAGGCACCTGAGGCTGTTTGAACCCCCAGTGCTGGGGCTGGGTTGTGACAGGGCTCCCCTGGCTCTCAGCATTTATCAGATCAGATTTCCATGGGGAGGTGTTCGTGATTTCACTGTTGCTGATGATTTCCCTGCTCTGTGGGGTGTGTGTGGATGTGGCTGTGTACAGCACCCATAGGTATGAGTGCACCTGTGTGACACAGCCTCCTCCCAGCCCTGCACATGGCTCCTGCAGGAGCTGCAACTCAGTAGCTTTTCAAGCGCTTTCCAGACTTAAAAGTATTCCCATCAGAGCCCTGGAGAATAAACTGCATACCCTTCAGGGTGGGTGTGGTTTCAGCTGTCCTTGGCAGGTCCCTCTGGAGCTCACAAGTCTCTAGTGTTGTATATTTGGGGAGCAATATTGATCACAGAATCACTGAGGGTGGAAAAGCCCTCTGAGGCCACTGAGTCCAACCACTCCCCCAGCACTGCCCAGGCCACCACTGCCCCATGTCCCCAAGTGCCACCTCCACAGGGCTGTTAAACCCCTCCAGGGGTGGGGACTCCATCCTGCTCTGGGCAGCTGTGCCAGGGCTGGACAACAAATTCCAGGAAGGAATTTCCCCAAAATCCAACCTGAGGGCTCCCCAGGCCCAGCCTGAGGCCGTTCCCTCTCCTCCTGTCCCTGTTCCCTGGAGCACAGCCCGACCCCCCGGCTGTCCTCTCCTGTCAGGCCTCCTGAGCCTCCTTTGCTCCAGGCTGAGCCCCTTCCCAGCTCCCTCAGCCCCTCCTGGGGCTCCAGCCCCTTCACCCACCATGTTGCAACATCCTGCACCCTTCAGCATCCCTGGATGGGAACCTCTGGAATCAGCACCTCGTGAGGATGCCAGCACATCTGTAATTGCTGAGCTGTGGCAGTGATCAGTCCTGGCTGTCTGAGCTCTCCTTGGTTGCATGATTAACTTTTGTTTTTGACCCTTAGGATGCCATCCCAGGGTGGCTGCAGAGAGTTTTCATTGCAGTGCCTGGTGTCAGTGAGCTGTTCCATTAAGAGCCTTGTTCTCCTGAGCAGCATGGAGAGCCCACCCTGGGCTGTCAGGAGTGTGTGGGATGCACTGATCCCACTGCTGCTCTGCTGGTCACTCCTACACCCATTTCCCTCTTCTGTTGCTGTTAGTGGCAGACACGATCACAAAAAGTTTAAAGAAAAACTTCCATGTTGTGACTGAGAAGGCCAGAGAACCTATTTTTATGAAAGCCCCAGACTTTAATGCAGCACTGTAAAGCCATTTCACAAAATAAATAGCAGGTCTGTGTGCTTAGATGGGCCCACACTATTTTTAGCTTAAGCAGGAATTGAATGTAAAGTCTTCTAATAAATTGAGCTGAGATTGGTTCCAGGCAGTGGCTTTGCCTCAGGTTCACACCAGTGTGTGAAAGCCTTCAGGAGCCTTTGTGGGGATTTGTATCAGAGGAAAGCAGGAGCAGGACTGGCAGGATCAGTATTGAGTAGAGTTTCATAGAGGTATCTCAGATGGAAAAGATTGGGTTCTGTCAAATTCCAGAAAAAACAGAAACCCTGTATGTTTTAGGAAAAGTCTGTTTGCCTTAGGAAAAGCCAAATATAACTTGCTCTCCTGAATTTGTGAATCTCCTGAAGTCTCTCTCATTTGAAGAATGGGTAGAATCAACACCGTTTTCCATGTCATTTAATCTTCCACCTGTACAGCCAGTCAGGGATTAGCTGTAGATTTTTCTCTGCTGCTCCTTTCTGCTGGATCACCGGGACTCTCCAGGAAGACGAAGGCAGATTGAAAGCTGCTGTGTTATATTTCAGCTTTTCTCTTGAGAGGAGTAAAGTTTCTTTCTCATTTATTATTATTTAACTGAGCTAATGAAAGACAGCCCTTTCTGCAAGCAGCCTGCATGATAAATAGGAGTTGAATCCTGTTGGGAAAGCTGCTGTGGCTGTGCTGGGAAGGGAAGTGCAGCATCCTGCTGGAGCCACTGCTGGCTGTGAATAAGGGCTTATAAGGTCAGGGCATTTATTTAATTTAGTGCTGCAAGAAATACTCTGCCAGATAAATGAAAAGAATGGAGTGTTCAGTAGGACAGCCTTGAAATGGATCCTTGTTGCTCCTGAGTGAGCTTTTCCAGGAACACTCTGCAGCTCAAGAGGCTTCACCTGCTCTTCATGGACTGAGGCTGAAAAGCTGCAGGAGAACACATTGTTGTGCTGGGATCTGCCAGAGAAGGGACTGAGGAGCTTAAAGTTCTTTCTCCTCTAACACTCCAGTAGTTTGACCTCCTAAATGCAGTCTGGCTGCAGGGGTGTATGTAAAGAGTCACATTTTATAGGGAACTGGGAATTTCTTGGGGCAGGTGGCACTGGTGTCCCTCAGCTCTGCTGAGGGCATTGCTGGACTTGGAACTCCAGTCACAGGTGGCTGAAAGGGAGCAGACCCACAGCTGCCCTCAGTTTGGCTCCAGATGGGGAATTTTAACTCTCCTGATGTGTGTTTGTGTGTGTGTGTGTGCCCTCAGTTTGGTTCCAGATGAATTTTTAACTCTCCTGGGGGTGTGTGTGTTCCCCTGCCCTCAGTCTGGCCCCAGCTGGGTTTTTAACGCTCCCTGTGTGTTTCCCTGCCCTCAGTCTGGCCCCAGCTGGGTTTTTAACAGTCTCTGTGTGTTTCCCTCTCTCAGTCCATGCTGCGGGGCCGCGGGGGCTGCTACAAGCACACCTTCTATGGCATCGAGAGCCACCGCTGCATGGAGGCCACCCCCAGCCTGGCCTGTGCCAACAAGTGTGTCTTCTGCTGGAGGTGAGGCACCCCTGGGCTCTGGCCAGGGTGGGGGCTCTGTGGGACACAGCCAGCTGTGCTCTGGGGGGCGTGGGCTGGGTGTGCTGTGTGACCCCCCCCGAGGTGCTGAGCAATGGCAGCGTCTTTGGAAATTGGACCATTTTCCATATTTAAAGTACCTGTACCCCCACCAATTCCACTGCTCTAAACAAGTGAAAAGTGATCACTCAGTAACTGTTGCCTTCCCAACACAGCAGCTGATAAATCCCAGAAACACTGGGGTAAGAAGAGCCATCCAGGATCACCCAGTCCAAGCTGTGCCTGATCCCCACCTTGTCCCCAGCCCAGAGCTCTGAGTGCCACCTCCAGCCCTTCCTCGGGCACCTCCAGGGGTGGGGACTCCAAACCTCCCTGGGCGGCCCCTGGCAGTGCCTGAG